>NW_011887306.1:138971-197563 GCF_000151315.2 Capsaspora owczarzaki ATCC 30864 | reverse complement strand
TTTTTTTTTTTCCAAGTATAAGACGTCCATGAGCCATGAGTGAGTGAGCGAGTGAGTGAGTGGGTGAGTGCGTGAGTGAGCATCAGCGCTGCGTTGTTTACCTTCCAGTCGCGTTCCATGCAAGGCGGTTGACGCAGCCACGGTGGCCATGCTCGGTCAGCCTTGTCTCGAGGGCGAGTGTGTGCACCAATGCCGGGTGCGAGCGCAGGTGCGTTCTGGCCGTTCTCTGAGGTTGCATTTGGTGTCATCAGATTTAGATTTGAGCCCTTCAACCCAGCCAAACGCGCGTGTTCCACACCACGCAATGCAAAATGGCACACTTGAATACAGGATGAATGTCGTTTTCGAATCAAACATCCGTGATGTCGATCAACACAGCGTGTTTGTTTCCGACCGCGTCATTCTCAGACACTCCGACAGACTTCACCCTCACCCTCACCCTCTCTCACCCTCACACTCTCTCTCACCCTGTAGCTCGCTGCATCTGGGTTTTGAATTGGTCGTAGTTCTTCACCTGGTTGCGCCATTCGCGATCAGCCACAATCCGCGACACTGACAGCGACATGTCTTTTGAAGCGTCGCTCAATGTGAAGAATGAGCCCCCGTTCTTTTTTAGAAAGTGCTCCAGCGTGCTACCAAATGTCAAAATGCTGGTTCAATGCAATTTAGTGTTATTGTCATACTTGCACTTCACTCCTTTCCTTGTTGTTGTTGTTGCTGCTGCTGCTTGCACAATGTCGTTCTACACACCTGTTGCCGAGATTCCAAAGGTTTGGCTTTTTTTACCGTCTCCTCGCCGTTGTCCCTCCTCGCCTATGCTGCCTTCTGAATGAGGAGAGCCACCAGCGACACAGAGACTGCCTACGTGAGGAGACACAAGTGAGAAGGGGGGGGGGGCGGCGTCGGAGTCAAAGCCCCAAAACCCAGCTTCCGCTTTTCTGCGTCTCTCTCTCCGACAACTCTTTATCGTTCTCCTCTGACGAGCGCTTGCATGCAAAGTCGCAGTTTGTCAACGCAAGGGGGGCACAGTTTGACAATGATGATGATGATGGGCTTCAGAGCCCCGAAGCGTGTGTTTGTGGCCCGGTCGAATAATGGGCTTTTGTTGATTTTCGCATCCAAAGTGGCTGTTGCTTGACCTGTCCTTCTCTTTCCTTGCCTCTCTCTCATTCACTCTACTCGGTCTCATTCTTCAATGGGGTGAGATTTCGTTCCAGCATCTCCCCTTTCTTTCATTTCCCCTTACATCGCATTCATGCTCTTCCCAACATTACATTGATTTTCGCAGCCGTCCTTCTTCAGCCTTTTCCCGCTTCCGGTCCTTTCCGTCCTTTCCTTCCGCACTGCTCCCATTTTTCAATATCCCTTCCTTCTTCTTCCTTCTGCTTCCTCTGCTTCCTTCCTTCTTCCTTCTTCTCAATTCATTGTTTCTCCTCCTTCTGCGCTTCTTTTGACTCTGTATCCGATACAACAGTCCATTTCCTCTCTCTCGTCCCTCCTCCTCCTCCTTCATCCATCATCCACCGTCGATCATTCTTTTGTCCATTTTTCCAATTCTTCCAATTTGTGTTTTTGTGTGTCCCTCCACTCGTGAGCTGACTTTACAAAACACAAAACAGCTGTCAACACGCTTGACATGTGCTCATGCCTTAGTTTGTGCATTCTTCTGAATTTCTCAGATTGTCGCCGAGTTGCGCGAATCGTTCCAGCAAGGCGTTGCGCTCGAAATCCCCTACCGCAAGAAGCAGCTCCTGGCCCTCGCTCGCATGTGCACCGACAATGAGGAGCAATTCGCAGAGGCCCTCAAGAAGGACCTCAACAAGCCAAAGGCGGAATCCGTCCTCTTTGACATTCGCTTTGTCGCCGGCGAGGTCGCGCGCTTGCTCGAGCACATTGACGAGTGGGCGACCGCAGAGGCCCCCACCGTGCCCTTGCTCAACAAGCTCGACGGCAACCGCCTCGTCCGCGACCCGCTCGGCGTCGTCCTCGTCATTGGCGCCTGGAACTTTCCCCTCAGTGAGTGTTTGTTGTTGGTTTGAATGATGGCGCTGAGAGCCTTCTTCGATGAGGATTCATGTTTGCTGCTTCATACGCTCGCTTAATCCATACTCACCTCCCGCCGCCGCCCCTTGTCTCTCCCTCTCTCTCCGCAGTGGTCAGTCTCTGCCCGATGGCTGGCGCAATCGCTGCAGGTATGTTCGGTTTGTTATCCTTGTCTCCGTCGCCTCAAAACGGCCAACCTCCTCATCTTTTCTTTTCTCTTTTTCCCCCTCCCTCTTCTCAGGCAATACGGTCATCGTCAAGCCGTCAGAGCTCGCATCCCACACTGCTCAGCTGTTGAGCAAGCTTCTCCCTGCCTACCTCGACCCGAAGGCCTACCGCGTCGTCAACGGCGGCATTAGCGAGACATCAGCCCTGCTGGAGCAGCGCTTTGACTCTATCTGCTACACGGGTGGCGGCGCAGTCGCCAAGATTATCATGAAGGCGGCGGCCAACCACCTAACCCCCGTCCTGCTGGAGCTGGGCGGCAAAAACCCCGTCTACGTTGCTGAAGATGCCGATTTGGCCATCGCCGCCCGTCGCATCCTCTGGGGCCGCCTTCTCAATGCCGGCCAGACCTGCCTGTCGCCCGACTATGTGCTCATCGACAAGAAGCTCCAGCCGGCCTTCCTCGAGGCTGCACGCGCTGCACTCAACGAGTTTTACGGCCCAGACCCGAAGGCCTCGCCCGATCTTTCGCGCATCATCAACGACGCTCACTGGAAGCGCCTCTCTGCCCTTCTCACCAGCGGCACTGTCGCCATTGGCGGACAGACGGATGCTGCCACGCGCTACATTGCCCCGACCATTCTTGTCGACGTCCCGCACGATGCCCCCGTCATGCAGAACGAAGTCTTTGGCCCCATTCTCCCCATTATCAACGTGTCTTCGATCGACGAAGCCATCAAGTTCATCACGTCGCGCGACAAGCCGCTGGCCACCTACCTCTTTACGCGCAACTCGAAGCTGCAAGACGAGTTCCTCAAGCGCACCTCCTCGGGCTCGACCTGCGTCAACGACACGATTCTCCAAGGTGGCGTGCACGGCCTTCCGTTCGGCGGCGTCGGCGCGTCCGGCATGGGCTCGTACCACGGCAAGTACTCGTTTGAGGCCTTCTCACACCTTCGCGCCGTCGTCTACAAGAACCCCGGCATGGAAATTGTCAACACAATTCGCTACCCCCCTTACTCGGACAAGAAGATCTCGTGGGTGTCGTGGCTCATGATCCCTGTGCCCAAGGCATACAGCGCTTCTGGAGCCGCCACTGCCTCCATGTTCAAGGTGCTTTTGCTGGCTGCGATTCTTGCCTTTGTCTTCAAGCTCAATCCCCAAGTGATTGCGTCCATTCGCCACGCCCTCGGTTTTTAAGCAGGCGATGAGTTTTTTTCCTTGCTCGGCAGCGACAGCAATGGAGAGGAGGAAACCCTCCCCCCAAAACCAAACAAAACAAAAAAACCCCCACCCGATGCCGTTGATCAGAAGCCAAAAAATCCAGACTTTGCTTTTTGCGTGTTTGGACTGGTGAATGACTTGTGTAAATTCAAAACAAAAAATACAGGAATGCTGATGTAAAGTACATGTACTGTACAGGATGAGCGAGGGTGCGTTCGAGCCAACTCTAAGATCGTCAGTCGTTTCTCGCGCATGTACCAATATGCTTCGTTATTCAGTATTATTATTATTATTTTCCAATCCACTCCATTTCTTCCTTTCTCAGACCAGTTTTCCTTTTCAGGGATGAGCGCACATTTGCTAAAGCCGAACGCGACCTTCACTGCAGCGCAGCACGATGAGATTCGCGAGGATTTCGAGCGGTAATCTCAAACCCCACATCCATTACTATTATTATGATGATGATGATGATGATGATGATTATGACTCTGCATGCATGATGATCAAGAGTTGGATGGAGATTGAAGGCAACACAACAACATCGTTCCAACGTCGACCGCCTCACTGAACGCACTGAACTCGACTTTTTCGACATTGTAGGAAGATTCGTGCCAAGCAGATTGTCGTGCCGACGAACGACGAGCATGTGCGCAAGCGGCTGAGGCAGCTGGGCGAGCCCATCACGCTGTTTGGCGAGGGCAAAGCAGAACGCAGAGATCGCTTGCGGGAGCTCCTCTCGCGCCAGGCATCGTCAGCCGCGGCCACCGGCGCAGGGGCAGCTGGCGAGGACCAAGGCGAGGAAGCCGAGGACGGATCCGAGAGCGACGAGGACGAGGACGAGGGTGAGGACGACGAGGGCGAGGACAAGGCGGCCAATGCGGATGCTGCGGCGGCAACAACAGCGCCATCCGGGTACAATCAGAAGGAGGTCTGGTACCACGAAGGGCCCGAAGAGCTCGAGGCTGCACGGAGGTTTATTGCGGCGTATTCGCTGGTCGCGGCACGCGAGCGACTGAAGCGACAGCGCATCCAGGTTGCCCGGCCAGAGCCCGTCAAGGCCGCAGCCATGAACGAGTCGCTCAAGTTTGCTCGTGTAAGTTTGGCCAATGTGAGGTGGCTGTGTTTTTGCTTGACGGATGGCGTGTGCTAACTGTGAGCATTGCGGTTTGAGTTGCGCAGGAACTCACAAACTATGGCTCGCAAATCGGCGATGACCGACCATTGTCGTCCTGCACGTTCTCGCCCGATGGCAAGACTCTTGTCACTGGCGCATTTACGGGTCTGCTCAAGTTGTGGTCGAGTCCAGAGTGCAAGTTGATTCGTACTCTAAGAGGTAACAGTCTTGGCAGCAAGTCCCTTTTTTCAGTTTTCCTTTTTGCTGTTCAATTGCATCATGAATGGCAAGTGCTCACGGCAATCATACTGTTGGTTTGTATTTGTGTGTGTTTACTTTGGCCTGACAGCACACGCGGAGCGAGTCAGTTCCATCGCCTTCCACCCACAATCAGGCAAATCTCTGGACGCATCCGCGGCCAACTTTGCTTCTTGTGGAGTCGATGGCACCGTAAAACTGTGGTCAATGACCAGCGAGACGTCTGTCGCAGCAATCGATGGCCACGAAGCTCGCGTTTCTCGCTTGGCCTACCATCCTAGTGGCCGATTTCTTGCGTCAACATGGTAAGTCGACAAAACGAGTGCTCGTTCCAACAATCATCTGTTTCTGTGCAGAAGCTCATTGTTTGTCTTGCATGCGTGAATCTCTGTTCCTTCAGTTTCGATCACTCTTGGCGGTTGTACGACTTTGCCGCCCAAAAAGAAATCTTATTCCAAGAAGGGCATTCCAAGCCCGTGTATGGCATTGCCTTCCATCCTGATGGCTCGCTTGCTGGCACTAGGTACGCTGCTGTACCAACGTTGATTACTCGTTCTCCCTTTCTCTTTTTCGCATCGAACTGACTTGAAATATTGCTTTTTTAAATATTTGGTGACCCTTTTGTTGAAAACAGCGGCATGGATGCATTTGGCCGCATCTGGGATCTTCGCACTGGTCGCAATGTCATGCTGCTCAACGGCCATGTTAACGCACTGCTCGGAATTGACTTTTCGCTGGACGGCTACACTGTCGCAACGTCGAGCGAAGACCACACGATCAAAATCTGGGACTTGCGCAAGCAGGCATGCGCATACACCATTCCTGCACACAACAATCTAGTTTCCTTGGTCAAGTTTGATCCCGTCAACGGCCACTATCTCGTCAGCGCCGGCTACGATAATCTGATCAAGGTTTGGGCCGCCGGCACGTGGGCCAACATTAAGACGCTTTCTGGTCATGAAAATAAGATCATGTCCTTGGACATTAGCAGCGGTAAGCAGGGGCAGTAGTTGAAGTTGTTGAATTGCTGTGATGACTTGCTTTTGTCTGACTGTTTGGACTTTTTTCGGTTGCTTTGAATCCGTAAACCCACCCCCCTCTTCCTTGCTAGATGGTACATTCTTTGCCTCTGCCTCGTACGACCGGACGTTCAAATTGTGGTCCAACGATGTCTACTGATCCGCCTGGTCATTCCAATTGCTTAATACACTTCGTTCATGCTCTTTCAAACCTTCCAGCTTGCACCATCTTCAATCCACCCCCCCTTCTTGTCTCAATCTATTGTTCAATTCCGCTTTGATTTCCACTTCCACTTCCACTCCAATTCAGTCTTTTTCTTTTTGATTTTTTCGACATGAACAGTCAGAGCGCTGACGAGGTTTGTTTCCCAATGCGTTTCTCACTAGAATTTTTTTTTTTTTTTTTTTTGACTTTGACTTGTTCAATGATCCGTTCACTCACTCACTCACTCCAACCCTTTTTCCCCTTTCCCTTTCCCCTTTCCCCTTTCCCTTTCCCTTCTCCTTCTCCCTCTCAATCCAACACTTCTGCTACGTAGATTCGAGCCAAGCGTCTCGCGCGCATGGGACAGGCCTCCCAAGCCCAGTCGACCACGTCAGTCACCATTGCACACATCTTCCATCCTTCCTTTCTGCTCTCTCTCGAGATCAACCCTTCGCTTTCTCTCTCTCTTCACTCTCGTTCATAGCGCTTCTCTCTTGCGTTTTCGAATGCCAAGTTCAAGTGATTCGCTCGCTGCGCTCCAACGTTGACATCATCACTTTTCGACTGCTGCTGCTTCAGTGAAAACGCGTCATGCATTGCATTGCATTGCATTGGACCAAAGTTTCGAGACTCACGAGTGTGCATTCACCATTGTTGCTTCTTCATTGTTCAATCAGACCGGCTGCGAGTGTCAGCGGAACTGCTCCTGCATCGCCACCGCCTGCTGCTTCACCCGCTCCTGCTCCCAGTCCTGTTGCACCGAAGCCGATCCAACGCGTGACTTCACCTGCACCATCTCAGGCTAGTCCGATGTGCACTTCGGTAAGGCGATTCAAGCGTTTGTTGCATTCACTGAACTGCGCCGAGCAGATTTCTGGAAAAACTCGTCACTCAACATCTCCATTCTGGCCTTGCCAACCGGTAGCCCGTGCGACCGACGACGCAGAGTCAGGCGCCAGAGACGAGCTTAAACCCAGAGTGGACGCACGCCTTGCTTGCACGCGTGTTGGAGGTCTCGCTTCAGGTACATTTTGGCTGTATTCATCGTCTCAGTTCAAACTTGCCTCTGCACTGACTTTTGCTGGAACACCCCGCCCCAATTGCAGCCCTGCCCAGCTCCTCTGATGTACCTGGATTCTCTGGCTGCCGAGCTTCTGTCCGAATCTGGTATGGGTTTTGACGTCTCGCGCGACCAAAAAAAAAAAAAAAAAACAACAAAAAACCTCACTTGTTTGTTTGTTGCCTCGTCTTCACCGCTCGTCTACACAGCCCCAATGCAATTCACTGCAGACATGACAGAGCGGCTTCTGATCGAGCGCCTGGCCGGATTTGCGGGCCATCCAGATCAAGTTCTACCCTTCATGTTTCGCGCTTTCGGAGTCTGTGACCATGAACAGCGCATGCTTCCACGGGTACAGCGCCCCCCCCCCTTTTTGTTTCCGATTCTACACATTGGTATCAGAGCTCGAGCACTTACTCTTTGTGTCAACAGACGGGGTCCTCATTACGTTCAGAGCTGCTCGCAAACGCGCAGCAGCTGCTGATCTCGTACACTGGCATCTTTCTGCAGTACCCCGACTCATTACTACAGGTCTCACCAAGCTTGTAAGAGCTTTGCGCTGAATCAGGGGGAGTCGCACCACCATCGAGAAAACACAAACTCACACCTTGCTCATTCTTTCGATTTTAGCCAACCGCAATCACTCTTTGATCAGTTTGTCCAGCACATGATCCGCGACTCAGACACACCGCACGGCATGCCAGCTCCGTTCCTGGCCAGCTTTATCGCTCGATTCGAGAAGGAGGACATTTCGACAGTCTTCCACCCGATTCTGTCGGCTTTCTCGCGCGCCATGCGTCGGTGCACGCTGGCCGATGTCTTCCAGACCTATTTGGGCGTGCTCACAGAGCTTGTTGGCTACAAGTCGATCTGCACTGCGATTGTCTCGCACCCCGACTTTCTGCCCGAGGCAGCGAACGGCCGCGAATTCGAGTCCAAGGCGCTCTTGGCGCCATTCTTTGCGCTCTCAGCCTTCCCGGATGCTGTTGCCGCTCCCACGTCTGTGGCCGCCTTGCTTGCTCCGCCCGAGCCAGTGTATACGCGATTCTTTGCCGACCCCACCAAGCAGCTGTCGAGCGACGTGCAAGCAGCAATGGCGTCCGTTCGGTCTGGCATGCGTCTTGTCCAGGAAAAGCTTCACACAGTCATGCTTCAGCTGCTCAAGCCAAAGGATGAGCGAGAGAAAGTGCTCGACTTTTTCTCTCGAGCAATCTCGATCAACGCCAAGCGAGCACAAATGCGGGTACGGGAATGGTTGTTTTTCTTCGCGAGATTGGTTGTTGCACAGCGGCGGTGGGGACATTCCCGTGTCTCGATGAGCAACTTGAGCTAATTGTGTCACTTGCATGATTCCTTTCCATGCGATCAGGCATCGTTCCAACATCACAGCACGGATGGATTCTGCTTCAATCTTGTCGGCGTGCTGCTGCGCTTGAGTGACAAGTTTGCCGACCCTATCAATCCCAACGTCAGTTGACGAGCCTAGTTGTTGTTTTGTGCCATGCTGTTCATGATGACGAGAACCAGACTAACAATCAACTCGTCACTTTGCTTGCGTTCCTGCTTTGGTTTCGCTCACGCAGATGGCCAAGATCGACAACGGCTACCTCTTGCATCCTGACTCTCGCGTGCATGTCGGGGACGAAACAAAGATTGCCGCTGCTGCCGATGAAGTCAGCCGCTGGATTGATCAGCGCAACTTTGCGCGCACCCAGGCCTTCCAACAAGCGCAAAAGAAACAGCTCATCGACGACTCTACCAAAATCACCGAGTGTATGCCCCTGCTTGCTGCTCGGCCTTACATCCCAATGGTCGAGAGCTCTCACTTTTTTGTTTGCCTGCTCGTTGTTTTTTCGCACTCTTTTTCTGTTTCCTTTTTCCAGTCAACCCTCCAAACTTTATCACCGAGTGCTTCTACATGACGATGGCCGCACATCACATCGGCGTTGTGGCGACGCACCACAAGCTGGAGCCGTTGTTCCGGAATATGCAGGAGATCAAGACTCGCCTTGAGCAGATTGAGGGCCAACGCGCCCAGTGGCAAGGCACCCCTCAAGCAGCTCAGTACGAGCAAGCCGTGAAGAAGCTGAAGGTATGTTCACTGTTTTGTGTCAGTTTTTGCACTTGTCGTCGCTTCCTTGTTCCCTGAGGAGTGCACACTGACCTGTCCATTTTTTTTTCTTTCAGAGCATGGAGGAGGAAATCCGGAGCCAACAACTCGCGTACGAGACCATCTTGGCCGATCCGGACTCGTTGCTGCACACACTGTCTTTCTACAGCTTTGTTGCGCAATGGCTGCTCAAGATTGTCGACCCCAAAAACGCCGGACTTCCGTTGCCCGAAGCTCTTCCTCAAGTGTTTGCCTCCCTGCCCGAGTACTTTGTTGAGGACATTGCCGAGTTTTTGGTCTTTGTGACGCGCATGGCTCCCAACGTGGTGGATCGCATTTCGCTGGATCCGCTCATCCGATTTATTGTGACGTTCATTGCAAGCGTCTCGTACATTCGCAATCCGTACCTGCGTGCCAAGCTTGTGGAGATTATTACCCGCCTCACCCCCGAGTTCACCGGGCAACGCGTGAATCGCTTTGGCCAGCTGATCGAGCGCCATCCGCTTGCCATCGAGCACCTGACTCCGTCCTTGATTCAGTTTTTTGCTGGCAAGTAGAGCGACAGGGTCGATTTGTGGGGCAGGATTTGTATCGCGGAATGACTGACGAAACACTTTGCTTTTTGCTCGTTTCCAGACGTTGAAAACACTGGCAGCCACACTCAGTTCTACGACAAGTTTAACATTCGCTACAACATTGCCCAAATCGTCAAGAACTTGTGGACATCGCCCGACCACCTCGCTCAGCTGGTTAAAAGCAGGTATTTGTTTGCCACGAGACCAACCAAACATTTCGTCGTCGTGGTCCAAAAGTGGTTGCTGCTCACTGTTTCCGTTTTGTTCCTTTTTTGGGGTGTTTGGTGTGCTGCAACAGCACGACCGAGTGCTTTGTCCGGTACATCAACCTCCTGATGACGGATGTCACGTTCCTGATCGACGAGGCGATGGCAAAACTCGGCGAGATTCGCGATATCGACCACTTGAGGGACAATGCTGCCGCTTGGGCTGCGACGCCTCAAGAAGAGCGCCAGAGCCGCGAGGCGGCGTTCAACGCTGCCGAAAACCAGGTCAAGAGCTACCTGGCCTTTGGCAAGGAGATGATTTCCATGTTCATGTTCTTGACGCAGACCGTCCCAGAGGCGTTCTTGCTTCCCGAAATGATTGATCGTCTGGCACCCATGCTCGACCACAACCTTGTGCGCATGGCCGGCCCCGACGCACAAAAGCTCAAGGTGAAGAATGCCGACAAGTACGGCTGGAATCCGCGCCAGTTTATCGTCAACCTGGTGCAGATCTTTTTGAATCTCGCGCCCAAGCTGCCCGATCAGACCATTCGTCAAGATTTTGTGCGCGCCATGGCACGTGATGGTCGCTCCTTCCAGCCCGACATTCTGCGGAATGCGGTCGACATTTTGTCGCGCCACTCCCTTGCTCAGCCGGTACGCTGGTCTGAATGTTGATTGTGGAGTGGAGATCCATTAAAAAGGGGTGGAGGAGGGGGGGGGAAGGGCAGTGCATGCTCGTGTGTCGTCGGGCTGTTATTCACCTTGATTCTTTGGCTGCTCTTTGCTGTTGTGATTGGCGCCGTCCAGGATACCATTGAGCATTTTGCGTCCATCGTCCAACTTGCTGAGGATACTCTTGCGGCGGACAAGCGGACGGAAGTCGATCTGGGCGAGATTCCCGATGAATTCCTTGGTCGGTGGAATTTTCTTTTGCATGAAGGGGGGATGCTTTTGAGTTGATCTCGTTGCAAAAGGCTCATTTTTGATGTGTTTGCTTTTTTTTTTGGGATCCGACTAAATCCGGGGCTCGCAGACGGAATGCTGTTCTCACTGATGACGGATCCAGTGCTCCTGCCTGCTAGTCAGGTCGTGGTGGATCGCAGCACGTTGAGGACACATCTCATTTCCAACGGCGAGTACGACCCGTACAACCGCACGCCGTTGACCATGGAGATGGCCGAGCCTCGTAAGAGAATGTTCTTCTTGTGTCATTATGCGACAGTGAAGTGACCGTGAAGTGACAGGCTTTTGTTGTTGACGTTGTGTTTGTTTTTCGTTGTATCGCAGAAACCGAGCTCAAGCAGCGCATTGAAGCGTTCATTGCTTCTCGGAAGTCCGGATCCCAGCCCATGGCAGAGTAGTCGTTGTCTTGTTTTCGGTGTGTTTGTGTATGGTGTCGTTTTGGCTTTTCTCTGCCGTTGGCGTTGTCATCCACACGAATGAACGAGATTTGTCAGTGAGGATTTGCAAATCCACCGTCTCCGTCTCCTACTCCACCAAGCGTTCCACTTTTTCCACACTTTACTCATACTTTCCACACCACTCTTAATTTTCTTTTTCTTTTCAGACACACACACCAATGTACCGCGGACCAGGATCAGCGCCCGCAGCTGGCCCGAGCGATTTCAGCAGCAGCGTTAGCAGCGGACCCAGCATAACGACGCCGCAGTCGAGCCACCACTCGAGCAGCAGCAGCGGCGGCAGCAGCAGCAACAGCAGCAGCAACAACAATGGGCTTCTCGGATCGTTCGGGCGGCACCCGCTGATTGAGCAGGCTGAGGAAGTGGCAGAGCAGGCGCTGTCCAAGGGCAAAAAGTACCTGCCGACGATCGCGCGGCTGCTGCTTGTGTCGACCTTCCTCGAGGACGGGACGCGGATGTGGTTCCAATGGGGCGACCAGAGCGACTACTTCCGCCGCACCTGGGGCGTCCACTGGGCCCTCGTCGTCCTCTTCCTGGTGCTCAACATGACCGCCCAGATTGGCGGATCTCTCCTCATTGTCGCGCGCAAGCACGTCCGCGTCGCTGCAGGCGTCCTCTTTGGCGTCATTGTTGCCCAGGTACAACAACAAACGCCACTCATTCATTGCGCTCATACACAGTGAGCGTGATATCGCAAAGGAGCAAGCCCCAACCAAGTCAATAGTCCGAGTGAGATTGGAGCAAAGAGAACAGCAATCTGAATGCGAGTGTTTCAATTGTCTGATCACTTGGACGGGAAGTCGTCGGATGGTTCTGACTTTGGAGTGTAAAGCAAAGTGAGATGAGGAAGTGGGCACTCGGTGGGGGCAGGCGGGAATGAGAGGGGCGCAAAGGTTGTTGTTGGGTTGTTGGCTCACGAGTGGTTGGTCATGCGGACAACGAAATCAGCCACTGTTGCACCACTGAGGTCAAGGCTGTGCGTATTGAGTATCAGTGAGTGTGTGAGTGCATGAGTGTATGAATTGAGCATGGATGAGGATTGGGGAGGGGGTGGGGGTTTGATGGTTTGCAGGGTGTGATCGAAGATGTCCGCAACCGGATCAGACTTGCCGCTCAGACTTCTCAGACAAAAGTCCAAATGTGCTCTGTGATGGATGCAACACTCAAAACAAGTCCAGGGTTGTTTGATGCTGCACTGGTTGTGGTCTTGCTCACTTTTTTTTTGGGGATTGTGTTTCGTTCTGATCAGACCCTCGCGTACAGCGTCCTGTGGAACCTGAGCTTCTTCTTGCGGTAAGACGGACGAACGCGCACTCACACAATAGCTGCAAGAACCAGCAGTGCACAAACCCACTCACTCCCCCGTCGTTGCCTTCTTGCTTTTGTTTCTAGAAACCTCGCCATGACCGGCAGCCTCTTCCTGCTCATCGCGGAAGCTCAAGACAGCAAGCCCGTGTACACGGCGGGCTTGACTGTGGAGACGGACAAGGAGCGCCAGCACGGATACCTCTTGCTGGTCGGCCGCGTGCTGACCGTCTTTATGTTCTTCACGCTGCTGCACCAGCCATTCGGCCTGCTCAAAATTCTGCTCATCATTGTCGGCTCGAGTCTGATTGCTCTGGTCGTGGTCGGCTTCCGCACCAAGCTTTCGGCACTGCTGCTCGTCGCCTTCCTCGGCATTCTCAATCTCTTCCTCAACCCATTCTGGACGTACAAGTCGTGGGACACGTCGCGCGACTTTGCCAAGTACGACTTTTTCCAAACTCTTTCGGTCATGGGCGCCCTGCTCATGATTGTGTCGATTGGCCCCGGCATGATGAGTGTAGACGTCCGCAAGAAGGCCTACTAAACGCGACAGTCTACGTATTCCTGCACTTTTTCCAGGGATCTCTCTGCGTGTGTGTTTGTGTGTGTGTGTGTGTGTGTGTCTGTGCTGTGATTAATGTGTGTGCGTGTGCATGTGTGCGTGTGCGTGTGTGCGTTTTGGATGGCGTGTGTCCTTTGTTGTTCGCCCGCGTTTACTTGAAGGCATCCAAAACAACCCATTCCCCCAAATCCAACAGCGCCAGTCTTTTTTCTGCTTTTTCTCAGTCGTATCGCAAGCAAACAAACAAAAATGGGCCTTTCTATGTACTTCCGACCGCTTCGAGGCATCCTCACCAAGCTCCCCACCTTGCCCAAGGAAGTTCAGGAGAAAATGTTGCAAGGCAACGGCAAGAACCTCCCTGGTTGTTCGCTGTATTGCTGGATGCCCAGGCACGGCAATCCGACCGAGGGCTACGACCCGAACGATGTGCTTATCGGATACGAGGAAGAAGAACACTGGATTTGCAGAATCCACTACGAGGGCGACACCCAGTACTTCCGCCGCAAGGAACATCCCATGTCCCAGAAGGACTGGACTCTGTTTTCCGAGCAGCTTCCCAAGTATCTTCATGGGGAGAGGGAGTCCTTTGATGACTACTTTTTGTTCTGGTGCTTCTGAAACGGGTTTGTGGGCGGGAAGTGTTTGCCAAGACCAAAAACTGCCAAAAACTTGCGTTGCGCTTCAATAATACAACCTTTTGCCTTTGGCTAGTAGCATCCACTCCCCTCGATGATTCTGTGGGCTCCAAGGCATAGAGTGTGTGAATGGCATCCTCTGGAGCATTGGTCGAGCTGGACACGAACGAACGCAGCAAATCGACGTTGTAACTTGCGATTTTGACACAGGCGACACAGGCGGGCATTCGCTGCACCTTTTGGATTACACACAAACATGACAGTACATTGTACGGTGGTTTAAGACTCTACAGAGGGCGTCGTTGGAGTTCCATCCGGAGTTTGGCAACACGGGTTCAATGTTGAAACCCTTGCATGGATGCGTTCAACTCCCGGTCATGCATGATACTAGTATTCAGCTTTCTTGTCATCTGCACTATCGGTTTCTCTTTCTCGTCCCCACCTCTACTTCGTGACTGTGCGTCGTAACTGGCCATTGCGATCGCTTCTCAGCCGCTTGTTCCCGCCTTTTCTTCCCAATCTCCTCCCTTCACCCATTATTGTCTCACTCTTCCTTTTTTTTTTTCGTTCTCACTCTTCGTCATGATCAACCTCTTTTCACTCAAGCAGCAAAAGAAGGACGCTGCTGCTGCTGGCGGCAAGAAGACCTCGGCTGCCCAGCTCCGCACTCAGAAAGGTGAATGCCTCCTCCTCCTTTCCCCCTCTCCTCCCCCCCTCTCCCCTACTTTCACTCTCCTTGAATCGCTGTCTTCGCCCTACTTTCACTCTGCTATGGACGTGCATTGGTCTCGTCATGCTGGTCTCTTTTTTTTTTTTTTTTTTTTTTTTTTTTTGTTTCCGTCTTTCTCTCTCTCTCTCTCTCTCGCTCGCGTTGACTGCTTTCCAAGTCGGTCAAACTGTACTGCTTGCATAGCAGTGACACTGTGACACACTGTGACTGGGTAGCGCGATCTTGGAGGCGAGCAGACCATCAGCACACAAAGCCAACGACGAGCAACTTGTGTCTGTCAGCAGAGTGCTCTGCGGCTTGGTTTGCAGCGGGGCGGCAACGTTGGCCATTTGAGTGCTGTTATGCTGGAGCGATGAGCATCATCATCATCATCATCAGTGCAAAAGCGAATGGAGCGGCGAAGCGGGGCAGAGAGCTGAGCCGTCTGAGGCCAATGCTAACGTCACTCAATGGACAGCCAGCATGCAAGTGAGCCAGCCACCTCGGGTGCTTTGATTGCTGGTCAATACGGCCGACAACGATGCAAGATGAATAGAGTTTGAAAAGCCAGCAGGAAGAGCGAGAGAGCAGGAGCAACGTCGGCTGAAGATCTGAGACACAAGACTCTGAGACAAGACTCTGAGACAAGACTCTCCGATCATTCCCAGTGAAATCAGTGAAAAATAGCAATAAAACTCACTTTGTTGCGCTTGTTGTTGGGTACTGCCAGACATCAACGACCTCAACTTGCCATCAACGTGCAAGGTCGACTTCCCAAACCCGGACGACCTCCTCACGTTCAACCTCGCCATCGCGCCGGACGAAGGCTTTTACAAGGGCGGCCTGTTCCGCTTCACCTTCAAGATTGGGCCAAACTACCCCCACGAGCCACCGAAAGTACACTGCGAGCAGAAAATCTACCACCCAAACATTGATCTCCAGGGCAATGTCTGCCTCAACATTCTGCGCGAGGACTGGAAGCCCGTGCTTAGTATCAACTCGGTCATCTATGGCTTGCAGTTCCTCTTCCTAGAACCCAACCCAGACGATCCGCTCAACAAGGAGGCCGCCGCCAACTTGCGGGAAAACCGCCGCGGCTTTGAGGCCAACGTTACTCGCTCCCTTCGCGGAGGCAGCGTTGAGAACAATGTCTTTGATAACTGCATGCGAAGTGGCAACAGCTGGTGAGAGCGAGCGTGGCCTGAAACAACAAACAAACCAAAACAAAAAAAAAGGATGCCCTTGGTGAGCGAACTTCCAGTCCCCCGATTTCGTTCCGTCATTCTCTCTGCGCTTGTCTTCTCGGTGAACGTCGCGCAGCGCTTGTAATCTAGGACGCCTTTATCAGATTGTGAAAAATACAGTCATTCATCTCTTTTTTCAAAACATCGTTGGAGCTGTTCGCAGATTGGGAGCACGCACGACAACCAGCAAAACAAAAAAAGGACGCTCATGCTTTTTGTCTACTCTTGAGAACCACCGGGCATCAGAGGAGCACCGAAATCAACAAACTTGGGGGCGCGCTTCTCCTTGACGGCGTTGATGCCTTCAATGAGATCGGGCTCGCTGTAGCACGACGCCTGCGCATCGGCTTCCGTCCAGAGCGCCTGCTCGAGACCTTGATCCACGCGTCCACGCAGCATCATGACGAGACGACGGGTCGCGCGCGGCGAGTTGTTGGCAATCCGACGTGCCAGGTCCAGGGCGCGTGGGACGAGCTGGTCGGGCTGCTCGACAGAGGTAACCAAGCCGAGCTCCTTGGCCTCAGCCCCAGAGATGAGGTCACCGGTCAAGCACAGCCGAGCTGCGATTTGGGGATTGGAGATGGCGGGGAGAATGTGGGTGCCAGCCATGCCGGGAGTGATGCCAATCTTGACAAAGTTGACGCCCATCTTGGCATCGGTCGCAGCCAACCGCAAATCGCAGGCAAGCGCAACGCAAAAGCCAGCGCCAACAGCGGGTCCGTTGATTGCGGCGATCGTCGGAACGGGCACCTTGCGGATGGAGAGGAATCGGCGGTAGAACGCCTTCATGATGAATGCGTTGTTCATCGCTGTCTCCTGCCGGTGCCAAGGGTGCCAAGCATGGTGAATGAGTGACGTGTGATGATCTTTAGCAAGCTTGTCTCCATCATGCTCCCAATCCGAGCCAAAAAACCACAAAAAAAAAAAAAAAACACAAACCTTTGAGCGATCCAACAGGAACTGCAGATCGCCGCCGCCAGAGAACGCTCGACCGTTGCCCGTCAGCACCACAGCGCGCAGAGTTGGATCGACTGTCGCCCAGAATTTTTTTGTAGTGAATCAAAGTGTGAAGCGGTTGAGTAAAAATCACAATCGGTAGGGAGGATAAGTTTCTGAGACACTGAGAGCGCGACTGCTGCCACGAGGATTCGCCAATCCGCGCCCTACCTGCAAGCTTGCTCATGGTGGCTTCAAACTGCTGTCCAAGCTCAGCAGTGAATGCGTTGAGGTTGTGCGGCGTGTTGAACGCGACGATCGCGACGCCAGTGCTCGCGCCGGGCTTGCCGTCCTTGTCCGCGGGGAGCGAGTCGCGCGTCACAGTGATCATTGCAGCGCGCGTCGCTGTAGAAGCAGAAGCCGAAGTAGTGGCGGCGGCGGCGGTGGTGGAGGCAAACCGGACGATGGAGTGGCCCAGTCGCAGACCAGACTGAAGCAGCATTGCGAAGGATCAAACTATCAAATAACAAAAGAGACTGAGGCCATGTTGTATTGGCACAAAACACACAGAGCGACGATGGAATTATTAAATACAACATCAACCACCAAGCAACACGAGGACGAGAAGAAAATGGGATTCCGCAACGTCTAGCTGCCCAGCAACAACTTGATTTGAGCAGGCGTCCGATGCGCAATCGTATCGACAGCACCGTAGCCATTGCGCGGATCAGCAACTGCCTCGTAGATCGAGTCGTAGGCGGCCATCAGCAAGCCAGCAACTTGCGCGTGAATGGCAGATTGCAAACGCGGGCTGGCAATTTTTTCAGAGCCCGCCAGCGCTGCGGAAATCACATCTGGAGAGGCAATCAACCGATCAAACTGCAGCAGCACGGTGCGCATGGACAGTGCATCCATGCTCGGGATGCTTGACAATGGGACCTGTTTACGATGGTGTGAGTTCGGCAGAAAAGTGGCATCAAGCAACAAAATGACAAAACAATACTCCCTACCGTTGGATCTGCCGTGCGCATCATGGCGAGCTTGCCTGCCATTTCCGACCGTACCAACACAGAAGTGGCCTGAAAAAAACAACCAACAACCAGTGACCGACAGTGAGTGGGATTTGCATTTTGTTGTCAACACTCTTGTTGTAACAAAGCTCACGACTCACCGCTTCATTGACAATGGCAGCGGAGTGGACGTTGATTTGCTTATCCACTTCCAAAATATGCGACTGTGTGGTCTCGTACAACGAAAGCGTGGTCTGCAAGAGCCAACCGAGTGGGAGAGATGTGAGAACTGAAGCCAAACACGCTGCTTACAATCTGAAACAAATCCCATTCAATCGTACCTGAAGCGCGTAAAGACAATTCAAAATAAATACTGGACGCGCCGAGCTTTCGAGTGGAGCGGCCGACAGAACCGAGAACTGCAGCAAGGGGTCGACCAGTTGCGCGAGGATGGTTGAGAACTCTGCTTGGCGCGCGGCATCCGAGACCACCAAAGAAGCATCATGGGAAGCCAGAATATCGCGCTGATTGGGGAAGAAAGCGTCAAACGGAAAGCAACAGATGAGATAAACCAAAACTGCATTGCTCAAACTCTCGTGTCGTTGTTACAAACGCATACCATCATAGTCAGTGTGGTCACGAATGAATGTGGAGGAGTGAGATCGGCATTTGGCGTCTGCAACGAAAAGAAAAGAGGAAACGTGAGAAACAAGAACATTCAGCCGAAAAACCCCCCACAAAAACACCTCCGAAAGCATACCTCGCCGGATGACAAGAGTTTGCGCGCGTGAATGCTCAAAGCATCTAATAGGACCTTGATGGCGAGTTGCCGCAATCTGCAGGGAGTGGACCATTAGACTGGGTTTCGCATTCAAAAGCACGCGACCAAAACACAAAATCCGAACAACATGAAAACTGACCCTTGAATAATTGCGCACAAAGCATTCTCCTCAGGCATCAGTTGCTTGATCGTGTCCCCATAGAACTGGAGCAAGCTTGTCAATTTGAAGCACACGACGATGCCTGGCTGAGAAAGCAAGACTTGGTCGGCTCGCGCCTGAAATCCCCACACAACCAAAAAATGCGAGGCGCACACCGTGAGCGTCAAACGCAACAGGCTTCAACGTAAACACCAAACTCCCTCAACCAAAAAAAGCAGCAACTACCTTCAGAGGTCGGCAAGTCGCTTCCATGACCTGGTCCAGCGTCTTTTGGATGATTTTCGACAACTCCAATCGCTTTTGCTCCTGTGAATCTCGCTGGCCTTGGTCAGCATCCGGAAGTGAGCCAGATCGCGAGGCAAGCGGCGCCGAGGCACCACTACGCTGAGTTCTGCCACGGGCCGCCAATCGCGGAGGCAGCAGCAAGCTGTCCAAAAACTCGCGCTCCGACGCCACAGTTTGGTGCAGCCACGCAAGCATATCTCCCACATATCTGAAGGACGCAGAAACCAAGGAAATGCCGAATGAGATACAAAAGAGAAGCTTTGTAGGTGAATTGGAGAAACAAAAATGCTGTCGAAATGCTACAAACCTCATCGGATCGTGCGAGTGCAGCTCGATTGGGCGAGGCGTGCCTCCAGGTCCTCCACGCGTCAATGCGTCGATAAACATGCTGCGGCCCAAATTCAACAAGACACGGCAGCATGTTGAGCCAACTTGAAACAACACATCAACCGTTCCAACTAACACGTTTGCTCAGAGAGAAAGCCTCACCGTTGCACCGCCACACGCCTCGAGCTGGCGAGCTCGTCAATACAATACTGGAACAGCACAGACCGGTCGGAGAGAGCGACAAACGCGCTTCGCAAGTTCGGCGTCACCTCAGCGAGATCCTTGGAGAGCTGTTTGCAGGCATGCTGCGTCCATCGGAAGAGCTTTTCGTAGCCGCTTTCGAGCAGCAGCGACATTTGCTCCATAATCTCCAGTCCAGCGCGCTGGTGCGTCGAATGCACGAGAATCTTGCACTCTGCATGAATTTCACGAACGCGAGCGAGTGCAGAGAAGAGTGCTTCGTTGACAACCGGCACCGCCGCAGCCGCACCAGCAGATCCAGACCCAGCACCCGATCCAGCCGACGACGATGACAACGCAGCAGTCTCGGCAGCAGTGAGCTGGAATCGCTGGAGAAACCGCGCAATGACCTCTGATCGGAGCTCGACGCGGGCGCTCTCCGAGTTGAGCTTGTTGGTGACCTCGAGCAAGGTCGCCGTCTTGGACGTTGCAGCGTTGAGTCTGTCTGTCATCTGGCTGCAGCACGCGGCCATCAGCGCGACCTCCTGCGCAGCGGCGTCGAGTGCCGCGTCGACCTGGCCCAGCGACGCAGCGAGCTCGCGGTGGACGCTCAGCGCCTGCGCCTCGATCGCCGACCGCAGATTGCGTCGCGTGTGCAGCGTGTTGTCTTCAACGAACGTCGACAGCGCGCGGAGTCCAGCGACCGCTTGCTGCAAAGGTGAACGAGAACAGTGAGGATACAGCAGTTTTTTTTTGGTGTTCATACTCTCATCTCAGTCTTCAATACTGGACAGGGCAACGAGTATGAACTTTTCATCATGAATCAATGCAATAGTAGTGTCTTTTAAGTTTTTACCTTGTTCTGGTCGAGCTGAGCGCCGAGTTGCTTGGCTAGCTTGCGAGCGAGCGGATTCGAGTTGGCCAATGCAACGCCAGCACCGGCTCCTGCTGCTCCTGCTCCAGCGACTCCTGCTGATGATGATGATAATGATGATGATGATGATGATGACGACGGGGTCGAAGGCAGCGGAGTGGTGAGAGTGTCTGTCATTTTGTTAAAAAGAGAGAGAAAAAAAAAAGACTGAGAAAAACAAAAAGACTGAGAAAAACAAAAACAGCCACACCCTCCTTGTCTGAGAAGTAAGAGGCGTGTTGTTGAATGTCCGATTTGTGATACATATGTTACGGTTGAGACCCCTCGTAACAAAAAATGAAGCTCGCTTTAGTCTTTCTATTCTACATTATTCAGAATAAGCCATTTGATTTGGAATAGGACATTGAAAGGATGCCGGCATTGACGTTGCGCTGCCAGTGGAAGGGCGGATCGCACGTCCTCACCACCGCAGAGGCTACCACAACACTCACAGAGCTGCGTGGATTGCTCGTCTCACTCTGCAGCATCCATCCAGACAACCAGAAGAGTAAGACGGAAGAAAAAAAAGCTCCGTCCTTGTCCTTTGGTCGGGGTTTGCATTGAAGTGATGACCGAGTTTGCCAGACTTCCCCCTAACTCACTGGGAGCGACTGTCTGGTGTCATTCAATAGTCTTATCTGGATACCCACCCAAGGAGCTCGTTGATCCATCCGGCGGCGGCGCGTCAACGCTGGCAGAGCTCGGAATCAAGAGCGGCGAAACACTTCGCATCGAGCCGTCCAATGCAGCGCCAGCGAGCGCGAGTCAACCTCAGCCGACCCCGCAGCAAAATGCTAAAACGGGTCAGGCATTGTCAGGATTGTCGGGATTGCCTGGTTCAAGTGCAAAGGCAGGACTCGAAGCGCAATCTCGCGCTCGAAAGCTGGTTCGCCGGTAAATTTTGTTGTAGAATGGCGTTTGGACAAAAAGTTTCCAGAGTCGAGGCCGAGACCGAGGCAATCCATCATCACTCAAGAGTCACTCTTGAAACTTCCAGCAAGGAGGCTTGGCTGACTGACATGCTGGCTTGAAACTATGGTGACAGGGTGGTTCCGGCGGATAATTCGTGCCTGTTCAATTCAATCTGGTACGCAATGATTGACCGCCAGTTGCAGCCTGTGCAAGGGGCGAACGAGCTGCGGCAGGCTGTCGCCGAGGCTGTTCGAGCAGATCCGATCACCTTCGACGAGGCTACGCTTGGAATGGCTCGGGACAAGTACATTGCGTGGATTCTCGATCGCGAGCACTGGGGAGGTTTGTTTTTGAGCATTTCTGGGTGTTGGTGACTACTGTGGAAGCGTGTACGTCATGCGTCATGCTTACTTGCTGTGGGGGTGGTGGTGGTGCCGAGCACAGGTGGCATCGAGATTAGCATTCTTTGCAAGCACTTTGCGACAGAGATGGATGTTGTCGATACGCAAACCCTGCGCATCGATCGCTTTGGTATGCAGATGGTTGCGGGTCATGTGTCGAGGAGGTTGTTTGTTTCTCTGATCTGATCTGATCATGTGCATGCGATAACAATAGGCGAGGCGGACGGCTATTCCAACCGAATCTTTCTGATTTTCGATGGCATCCATTATGACATCCTGGCCGAGCCCTGCGGCCCTTCGGAATCTCCTGACAGGGATATCACCGTCTTTCCAGTCTCCGACCAGGGCGCTGAGCAAAGAGCGCTCGCAGTTGCCAAAGAAGCCAACCAGAAGCGGCAGTTTACCAATCTCGCAGGTTTCACGATTCGCTGTCTGGCGTGTCAAACACCCCTGGTGGGTCAGCGCGAGGCACAGGCGCATGCAATGTCCACCGGTCATACGAACTTTGGAGAAGTATGAGGCGCCTGGGCGCAGCTGTTTTTGACCAATAAAACAAAAAAAAAAATGACTGAAATCCAATCGCGCGCACATAGCACACATCGTGTCGTCGACTTGCTTTGGCCCAAGCGCAGACAGTAAGCATTTACAAATGTAGATGGACGAACAACACCACACAGCGATGCTTTTGTTTGTCTTTATGAGAGCTAGTGCACAATATTTTACAATGCGTAGAACGAATCTACACTGCGCAACCAATAACGTTTGGTTGCTGAATCATTTGCCAGAACGAACACGATCCCAGATGTCTTCAGCAATGGCTGTCACGCCTTCACTCAGCCGCGGAAGCACAACCTTCCAATCTGTGCCCTGCCAAATGCGGTCTGTCAGTTTCGGCACAATGACTTGCCATTCTGCCATCGCCCGCTTGTGATGCTCCCACGCAGCGCGATGAAAGTCGCGAAGGCGTTTCAGCGGAGACTCGTACGGGACTTGAGGCCGTTCTTGCTGTGGCACTGGCCACATTGGCGGAAGCGACTGCGTTCGAGCGGTGGCGTGGTCGTTCGGACGCTGCACTGTGTGTGATGGATGTCCGTCCTGCTCCGTGAGGTCGACAAGGCCTGTTTCTGGGTGGCCGAGATGTTCTTTGAGCCAGCTGACGTGCAGCATCGAAAATCCCTTCGGGGTCGGGACTCCCAGGACTGGCGGTGGTTTTGGAGGGTGCACGCTGGTGAGCGAAAGCCGCACGCCATTCACCAATGCGGGCAACATGACATCAGCGAGCAGCACTTCAGCCGGAGCAGGGTCGACGAGCAAGGCTCGAGCTGAGCTTGCTTCACTCCCTGCGACGACGATTTGCAAGCCGGTGGCCATGGCAGGAGCGCCTTCGGATTGACCACACTGCGTGCAGTACTGCCGCCTTCCATAGACTCGTTCATGGCCTTGCACGGGCTTGAGGTCTGCGGTGGACGACGGTGCTTCGGCGTTTGTCTTGGAGGATTTCGCTGGATTGGTCGTTGTGGTGGTCGTCGTCGTTGTTACGAGCGCTCCATTGTGTTGCTTGACTGAGGTCGTGGTGGTCGTCATTGAGCCTGCAGTTCTCGCTGGACTAGCATTGGCATTAGCAGCACTGGCATTGGCATTGGCATTGGCATTGGCATTGGCAGTCTTGGCGCCAATCGGGGATCTTCCCGCGCGAACGTCCGGCCACGGCATCCCGGGCACAATCTGGTAGACGCGCATGCCTTCGCTCCACGAGATGCCACGCTCAGCCAGCAGCATTGGGTTGTCGCGCGCCATCTCCGCCATGGCCTCGCTGGGCAGCTGCACGAGCTGAATTCCCTGGCACGTCCCGGGGTTGTTGCTCTGCCCGTCCAGCAGCGTCCGCGTCCACCGGCCCCAGCAGACCTCACCGAGGCTCTCGTGCGGGCTCCGGCTGTGGCGACCCGGCTGCCCCACCGTCGTCGTCGTCGGCGGCGGTTGTTGCGGCGTCGATGTGCTCGACATGATGTTGTTCAGTTCAAAAGCACACTCTCGTTGTGATTGTAATGAACAACACTACCAGTACTATTCGTATTAAGACTGAGTTTGTGTTGGGTTGATCGTTGTACTGTACAGTATTCACTCTTTTTTTCTATTGTACCAATGGACGGCGATCGCGCGCCAAAGCAGCACCGCGCGCGCCAAGCCGGTAAAGCACGAGCTTGAAACGAGCAGTTTGCATCTGATCGGTTTGGTTGGGGTTGTGGGAAGCGGGGTTGGTGAGGTCGGGGTTTGGCTACTAGGGGCGAGGACCCTCGTGGACTCGTCGTAGTACAGCGCTCGTCTCTCTCAACGCACACACCGCCAGTGAAGCGCAACAGACGACAGTGCGATGGGGTTGATGTGTTCAAATGAGGCTGTGTTGTGAGGTGTGTGGAGAGCGGGAGAGTGAGTAGAAGAGAGTGAGAGTGACTGAGGGGGTGCATTGAGAGCGTTTTTCCACATGGTCTCACATTGGGAGCGTCGGGATGGGATGGGATGGGATGGGGCTGCAATGTCATTTGGAGCGCGACAAGGAAGGGGAGAGCAAATGCAGTGAGTGAGACGGAGCATTGAACGAGATCAACAAAGCAATGGCAATGGCGATGGCAATGGCAATGGCAATGGCAGTGAGGCAAAAAGGCCAGCCACATGGAATGGGTCACCCCCTCCATTGATGATGCATTGGAAACACACAAAAGTCAAACAGACAAGAACAAGAACATTGAACACGACATGCAGATGAAGCGCGAACAGCAACAAACAGCAGCAACCACCGGAAGCTGGGGGGGGGGGGAAGGGCTGAGAGGACGGGAACTGGAACTGACGATGGGTTGACATTCTAGGTCGCAAGGCGGATCGGAGGAGCAAGATTCAGAGCAAGAAGCACGTCTCGAGCTCATCCAAGGAGCACTTTGACGAAACACACGGAAACGACGCAGGCGGAGATGCAAGCAATGGCCATGGCGGAGACGGCGACGGCAAGAAGAAGAAGCTGCTGCCGTCCAAGACGCGCAACCCAAAGGCGTTCATCATGCAGTCAAGCGTCTATGCCATGAAGGCTCAGCGAAGGAAGCTCGATCTCGATGTACGCGAGGAATTGGAGCAGGGCAGGGAGTTGTTTGTTTTTTGCCGCAACACTCACACCTCTCATTCTCTCTGTCTCTTCCACACAGTCCAAGAAGATGCACCTGCCGATGCCGGATCGCACTCCAGTCGAGCCCCCGCCGATTGTCGTCGCAGTCATTGGACCGCCGCGCGTGGGAAAAACCACGCTGATCAAATCGCTCGTCAAGCGGTACACAAAGCACTCGATTGCCGAAGTCAAGGGCCCCATCACTGTGGTTGCCGGCAAGAACAAGCGCATCACATTCATCGAGTGCAGCAACGACCTCAACAGCATGATTGACTTGGGCAAAGTCTGCGATCTGGCACTCTTGCTCGTCGACGCCAGCTTTGGCTTTGAGATGGAAACGTTCGAGTTCCTGAACATTCTGCAAGTGCACGGCTTCCCTCGCGTCATGGGCGTCCTCACCCATCTCGACGGCTTCCGAAACAACAAAAAGTTGCGCACCATCAAGAAGAAGCTGAAAAACCGCTTCTGGACGGAAATTTACCAAGGTGCCAAGCTCTTCTACCTCTCTGGTCTCATCAACGGCAAGTACGTCAAGAACGAAATCCAAAATCTCAGCCGCTTCATTGCCGTGATGAAGTTCCGGCCGCTGGTTTGGCGATCGACGCACCCCTACCTCGTTGCCGATCGTTTCGAAGACCTGACTGATCCTGCACTGAAACGAGAAAACCCCAAGGTAGGTGTGAATGCAGAAGAAAAAATGTGTTCAGGAGCGCTAGGATGAGGAGGAGGAAGAGGAGGAGGAGGAAGAGGAGGAGGAGAAAAAAAAAGCGAGTTTTTTGTTGGGCTGCCAAACTGACCATCCTCCGAAACGACATCTCTCTCTCGATTTCGCTAAAACTTAGTGCGACCGTAACGTGACCATGTACGGGTACGTGCGCGGCACCAACCTCAAGCCTCGCATGAAGGTCCACATTGCCGGCTGCGGCGATTATTACATGCACTCAATCACAGCCGTGCCCGACCCATGCCCCCCTCCAGGAGCGTCCAAGAAGCGCACACTTAGCGAGAAGGAGCGCCTTCTGTACGCGCCCATGTCGGATGTCGGCGATGTCTTGTACGACAAGGATGCCGTCTACATCGAGATTGGCGGCAACGCGTCGAGCCGTTCGCGCATTGATGCCATCGCCGACGAGGAGCGCGACCAAGACAGCAAGCCATCGAAAGAAAACAACAGCGACGACAGCGATGAAGACGCCGAGCCCGAGGAAGAGGAGGCACCCCGCCGCGGAGATGGCGAGGAAATGCTCACCTCCCTGATCAAGACGCGTCACACCCTGAACGATCGCCTTGCTGACAGTGAGCTGCGTCTCTTTTCGTCCGCTGCACCACTCAAGTCGTCCGAGGTTGGCAGCATTTTTGCCGATGCCCAGAAGGCTCGCAAGAAGCATGCTGAAGACGAGGACGAGGTCGATGAAGACGACGATGACGATGAAGACGACGAGGACGATGAAGATCTCGACGACGATGATGATCTCGACGACGACGAAGATCTCGACGACGACGAAGACGACGAAGCCAATCACCAGTCCCGCATTCGCAAAGTTCGCAAACCCGCGGAATCACGCGTGACCGACGAGTCTGGTCGCACCCGTCGCCGAGCGCTTTTTGACGACGATGACGACGACGATGAAGATGACGATGACGACGAAGACGACGGCGACGACGATGAGAATGACGAGGATGAAGACGACGACGAGGACGACGACGACGACGACGAAGAAGAAGACGATGCGGAAGACGACACGCCCACACGGCGCGCCAATGTCAAGCAAACCAAAAAGCCCCGCACAATGCTTCGCCGAGAACCTGCAGTGTACCGCGAGGACATTGTTGATTCGGACGACCAGGAGGAGAACCTGGCGTTTGCGAGTAGCGAGGAGGAGCTGAGCGCGGACGAGGATGACATGGTGCACACTGGTGTGAACGACGACGACGACGACGACGACCAAGAAGACATGGACGAGGAGGAGGAGGAGGAGGACTCTGACGAAGAAGAGGAAGCCGCCCCAGCAGGCAAATCCAATGCCAAGCCCACCTCAACCTCAACGGCTCCCGTCGCGAGTGCTACGCGTGCGTTCGAAAGCGCCATTTCATCAAACAATCCGTTTGGCATTGAGCAAGGTTTGCTGCGATGGAAGCAGGACCTGAGCCGCAAAGCTGCAGAGGCGTTCAAGCTCCAGCGCATGCGAAATGTCATGGCGCTGGTGTATGGCTCTGGTCTCGGCACCAGTGCCAATGTGCGACAGCTGCTCGGCGGGCGACCCATTTTCGAGGAAGACGAGGAAAACCCGGACGAGGAAGAAGACGACCGCGATGCGGACGACAATCTGTTCAAACTGTCCAAAAACCTCGCTGCCATTCGCGCGAAACGCTCTGGTGTGCGCATTGACGACTCGTTCGACTCGTCGCGATTTGCCATTGACGATGAAGACATTGCCAAGTGGGACGACAAGGACTTCCGCGAGGGCATTCGCAACCGCTTTGTGACTGGCGCCTGGGACGAGGACGAGGACGCTGCCACCCTGCTGGCTCGTGCCAACGGCGTCACCCCCATCGATCAAGATGCAGATGAGGTGTATGGTGACTTTGAGGATGTCGAAGAGGGCAAGGTGTATCACGGCAAGAGTGTTTCCAAGGCCGAGGGCGACAGCGATGGTGACGACCAAGACGAGAACGGCGACAACGACGACGACGACGACGAAGACGGCCAAGACAACGTTGCTATGGATGTCGACGGTGACGACAACGATGCTGAGCGTCGTGCAAACGCAGAGCGAAAGAAACAGACCAAGGCAGAATTCAATCGTGAATACGACGCCGACGCCAACGGCCCTGGCAACAGCAACAACAACAACGAGTCGACTCACTTTGACGACCTGAAGCGCTCGCTGGATGAGCAGCAGCAGCTCAACCGAGCAGAGTTCGAAGAGGACGACGACGACACGCGTGTCATGTACGAGGGTTTCCGTCCCGGCCTTTACGTCCGCATTGAGTTTGTGCGGATGCCCGCCGAGCTCGTCGAGCACTTTGATCCCCGCTTCCCTGTCGTGCTGGGTGGCTTGCTCAACAGCGAGGAAAACATTGGCTTTATGCAGGTGCGCATGAAGAAGCACCGTTGGTACCGCAAGATTCTCAAGACGAACGATCCGCTCATCCTGTCGGTCGGCTGGCGCCGCTTCCAGTCCGTCCCCGTCTACTCGATTCAAGACCACAACGGCCGCAACCGCATGCTCAAGTACACACCTCTGCACATGCACTGCACTGCGACGCTCTACGGCCCGATTGTCCCGCCAAATACCGGTGTCCTCGCCGTGCAGTCCGTGTCAGACCCAACAGCGCAGTTCCGCGTGTCGGCCACCGGCGTTGTCATTGAGGTCGACCAGTCGTTTACTGTCGTCAAGAAGCTCAAATTGTCCGGCACCCCAACCAAGATTTTCAAAAACACGGCCTTCATCAAGGACATGTTCACCTCTGCCCTGGAAGTGGCCAAGTTCGAGGGAGCCTCCATTCGATCCGTGTCTGGCATTCGCGGTCAAGTGAAGAAGGCCCTGCCTGTAAGATTCCTTGCAAGAAGGTGTGATGTGTTTTTGATTTTTGTTTGATGGAGTTCTAATGAATGACCCTACCTGCCTTTGTAACTCAAATCCCACAGAAGCCTGAAGGTGCCTTCCGTGCGACCTTTGAGGACAAGATCTTGATGAGTGGTATGTGTATCTGACGTTTTGTTGTGTTTGTGATGTGTGCCTCCGACTCATCTCGAAACCCTTCGTTCTTTTGCTCTTGCAGACATCATCTTTTTGCGCGCTTGGTATCCTGTCAAGATGGTGCAATTGTACAACCCGGTGACGTCTCTGTTGTTGCGTGACAAGACGTCGTGGAAGGGCATGCGCACGACTGGCCAGGTTCGCCGCGAGGAGCAAGTACCAATTCCGACCAAGAACGACTCTGTCTACAAGGTTTGTAGTTTAGTCTTGCGATGCGTTGTTGTGCTGCTTTTCTTGTCGTGAGGCTTGCTGGCTCACCTTGATCTGGCTTGTTTCTCCTTCCCCTCCCCCTTCTCTTCTTCGCTCGTTCATTCACAGCCCGTTGAGCGCGTGGCACGCCACTTTAACGCACTCAAAATCCCGAAGGCTCTGCAGGCCGAGCTCCCTTACGCCTCCAAACCCAAGCTCCTCGCCGAGCGACAGCAAAAGTCGTACCTCACGAAACGCGCCGTCGTCATGGAGCCGATCGAGCGCAAGGTGTACTCGCTCATGCAACAAGTGCAGACGGTCAAGAACGAGCGCATCAAGAAACGCGCCGTCAAGCAGCGCGAGTCCAAAGCTCGCCACGCCGAGAAGCAAAAAGGCGAGCAGGACACACGTGAAAAGTACGACAAGATCCGCCGCAAGCGTGCCCTCGAGAAGATTGGCCAGAATGAATCGCGCAAAAAGGGCCGCTACGGAAACGGTGGTGGCCGCGATGCCGACGATTAAATGCCTTCGATATCTGGTTTCTATCATTTTGTACCATTAATCCAAGTAAATTCTGTCTGATTGTCATGAAAACCCAACGAAACCAACGCACAACTAAAAAATGTTGATTGATACACAATTCAGAACAAAAGAGATTCACAAACAGACAAAGAGAAGAAAAAAATGGAAATGAAAACTGCACACTCGTCGAATCCGGCATCCCAACATTAAGCAACAAGACCAAAAACATACCAAAGGACTACTCAAACTCAAGGAAGGACGTTCGCAGCTTTTTCATGTACCGCTGGAGCAAAATGTCAAAGTCACGAATGACAAAGGCGCAAACCACAAAGTACAGAAAGTCGCCCAGGCGCTTGAGCTTGTTCAGAATAGACTCGGCTGTTGGCTCGTTCTCTTGCCCCTCAAAGAAAGTCAGCCAGTCTTCCAAGAAGCTCGCCTTCTCGAATAGCCGGATGACCGTGTCAATGTATTTTGTGTCGTCTGCAATCTTTTCCTTCAGAATGTTGTGCTTTGCCCGCGAGACCTAACGTGACGAGTCAAACAAACAAAGGAGGAAATGAGACAGTTAGTTTAAGGTCAGTTTAAGAAGTGGGGGAAACCAAAAGCCTTGAGCAGGGTTGGCGACACTGAACGAGAACGAGCATTTACCGATTTCACGACACCATCCATCATGCTGCCAAGGCCCTTTGCAACAACGCCTTGTTGTTTGCTGCCTTCAATACTCAAATCCGATTCTGGAATGAAGGGCAACTTGCGCGAGAGGTTGTTTTGAACCTTGGCCAGAATCGTGCACAGTTCGTCGAGATCCCTGAATCCAAAATTAGCAAACAAAGTTAATGGAGCCTGTTTTGCACTACGTCCTCGCAACAACGCCGAGAGCTGAACGCACTTATCAAGCTTGTTCCAGCTGCCTCGGTCCTTCACATTCTCCTTGTCCATCTTCAACAGGTAAATGAGCGCCGTGTCGCAACTCATAAACTTGGACGACACACTGGTTAGCTTGAGACCTGTTTGGAACCACACCTGACGTGGCACGTAGCTGTGTTTGCATTCAAGGAGAAAGAGTGCAGGAAGGTGAGGATTTGAGAGAAATGCGAAAACGAACGGTTCAAAAAGCGCTAAGCATACAGCTTCGGGGTCAAATAACCACCGGTCGTCATGGTGCGCAGCAGGACCCTCATCAGCCAATATGGTCGATGAAACGGAGACGGCGGCGGCGGGTCGGGTGACGAGCCTGACAACAGCAAGAAGAACAAGACGCAAAAACGATCAACTCGTCGTGAATGCAACGCCAGCCAACAAAAAGAGCGCCGAGCCTCACCTTTTGGAATCGAGTCGAGCAGAAAGTCCAACGAGAAGAACGAAGTCTCGTCGTTGACGACGGGTCCGCTGCCAATGGGGCTCGCTGAGAATCCAGTCAACGAGAGTGGGCTGCCACCGCTCGCAACGCCGCTCATGCCAGAGCTCGATCCACCATACAAGTTGGACGTATTGGCAGCCAATCGCGCGGCCTCAATCTGGGCAATCCGGTCTTGGTACAACTGCGATGCGAGGTCGGTCGTAGTCGCGTATGAGTATCAGAGTGAGATTGAAGATTGTAGCAATGGTACGACTCGTTGTTTGCCGGACGTTACCTGCATCTTGGCTTGCAATTGATCCCGCTGTGCTTGGCTGAGCAATGTTGGCGTGGCGAGGTCTGGCGACGACAGCAGCTGTGGTAGCAGTCAACAAAAATCAGTGAGAAAATCAGTGAGAAAAATCCTCAATAAAATGGTAGGAATCGGTTGCCTCGATTAGTTATCTTTCCGTAACGATACACGGTTTTTTAACCATCTAACTTTGTTACCAATTTGACCGTTCTCTTCCACTTCGTCCCTCCGCTGCCCCTCAACCCCCCCCCCCAGCCCCCAATCCACCCAAATCGCTTTCTACTCCAAACGACCCACACTCTTGATTCCCCCAAATGACCCTCGGGCGAGGTCTGACATTGACCTCTCTTCGTACATTCACTCTCTCTCTCTCCACTCTCCACTCTCTCCCTCAACTCACCTCGATGGACTCGCGGTAGGCAGCAACAGCAGCAGCAGTGTCGCCGTGCTCGTCGTGACCAACGCAGCCTGCGCTCGAATGACCGCCCGTGCCAGCACAGTCCAGCCAGCCTCAGGCATTCTCACTCCGGAAAAAAAAAAAAAAAAAAAAAAAAAAAAAAAAAAAAAAAAAAAAAAAGAGTGAACTTGCAAAAAAACTCAGATTCGCAAAGTAAAAATAACAATAGACAGTATATTGATTGTGTGCATCGAGCGAAATCCTCAAAGCGTCAGATCTGCTGCTTTTTTGTTTTAGCTGCCACCGACGAGCAGCGCACGGAATTCGGCAACACGCTGCCAGAGCGCTTGACGCTCGCGCGGGATGGTCGAGAGCAAATCGTCGACGAGAAGGACGCCTTGCGCGAGGGCAGTGCGGCGAACAACACATCGCAAATCGTTGCACTCGGCCGCGAGCGAGAGGTTGACGCGATGGTGGGATGGCTCGCAATAGAGGTGAGCGCGTCGCATCAGCGGTTCGATAACCTCGAGGAAGCACCAGTAAAACTGCACTGGTTCCTGCTCAAAGATGACGCGAATGGCAGCCGAAAACGCATCGGGGGATTTGCGCCCGGTGGCGAGTTGCAGCCCGAGCGACTGGATCTGATACTCGAGGTAGTTTGGCATGGCGCGCATCGCCTCAGACTCTGGCAGGTTTGCTTTCGACAGCACGGTGCGAATTTCCCGCGCAAGTGACTCGAGCGGCTGGAGCAGCGCGGCATCGTCGACAGGGAGCGGCTGCGTGGACGACCAGCACGGCTCGAGAATCGGCTCTGCGAGCAAGGCAACAGTTTCCAGGACGGCTGTGTGAGCGGCCAGCGTCGCAAAATCGACATACACGGACGGCTGAGGCGGTCGCGCAATTCCAGGGATGCCTGCGAGGACGATGCGCAGCGTTTTCTCGTACAGACTCTCGAGATGCAGCATCCAGACCGCGCCGATTGTGCCGATCCGAGCACGCAGCGTGGCGCTTGAGGGGCTGAAAAACATGCCCTGCTTGCCAACGACCACATCGCAAATGTCCTTGACACTGGCTGGCGTCACGTTGCCCAAATCAAACGACCACAGAAGGGCGACACGGCCGAGCAGATCGGAGACGACATCGTAAAACTCGACGCGGGTGGCGACACTCGAGTTGATCACCGTTGTGCGAATGAGGTGGATTGAGCGACGGCGTAGTTCGGCCAGCTTGATCCGTTGCGTGCTTCCAAATACCTGCTGCACAATGCCAGGCAGCTGGCGCTTGGTTTGGGCGACAACAACATCCGCGGTGTCGCTGGGATTCAGCCAAGGTTCAAAGCTCGATTGGCACGCCTTGCACAAGAAGCGATTCGCGACACTGTCAGGAACGAGACGCGACCGTGCTGGAGAGGGCGGCGGCGTGCTTGCTGCAACTACATTAGACCCAGCTGTGGACATTGGTGCAGAAGCAGAAGCAGATGGCCGTAGACCGACTAATGCATCCGAGAAGCAGGTCGGGCAGTGGGGCGCCAATCGATCAGGCAATCGCTCACCGAGACGTGGGACTGTCAGCGAGCTCCGCATGTCCTCAAAGGCCGGCACGTCCGATGCGATGAAAGGCACGACGTCCGTCACAAACCGCTGGCAGTCGTGCAGCTGAAGACTGGCAACAACCAGTTTCTTGACAAAGAGAAAGTAAAACCGCGAAAAGGCGCGGTAGCGAGCGCTCAACGGCGAAATGCTGACCAGCACGAGCGCCGGAAGCTGGGTGGCGGCGGTGCATCGGGTCAACCGTGTGAGCGCAGCGACATCTGTTTCCGATAATCCGCCACGCTCTGCCACCGCGTCTGCAGACACAGTGTACCACAAAACGTGAATGCCACCAATGAGGGCCTCGGCCTCGGAATACTGGTCTTTGACGGCCGCTGGCGACAAGTGTCGTGCAATTTCGAGCTGTGATTGCAGATTGGCTGTCAGATGGTCAATCGTGAACATGTCTGTTTCTAAGCCTGGGGAGTCGCAGATGGTCATTCCGGAAGCGGCACAGTCGACAATGACAAAGCGGCGTGTTGGGGCCGGTGTGTGCTCGAGTCCGGCGAGCGTCGCGGCCAGGGTGGACTTGCCGGTATTTCGGAGGCCGCAGAGAAGCACCACCGGTCGAGTGGCAAGGCTCGAGACAAGCCGAAGCTCGTGATACAGTGCCACCTGTGCCGCATGCTGCTGCCGACGAATTTGGACGAGCAGGGACGAGGCGTTCAGCGGGGTGTGGACGGATGAACGCAGGACTGTTCGCATGCGTGCGAGCGTATAGGACAGACCGGGCGTCTGACCGATCCTCCAACTAAAGCTGTGCCGAAGCAATTGTCGAAGTTGAGCGTTGATGGGATCTGGAAGGCTGGATGAGGTTGTGTCGAGCGGGGCATAGACGTAGCTTGCCTGGAAGGAGGCTGCAAAGGCGCGCATCTCTGGCTCCCGAACAACAAGCGCTCGGCGAGAGGCGGAACCAGCATGGGAGCGGCGAGACGTATCACAAATGATCAAAACAGGCAATTGGGTGCCAGCGGTCGATCTGGACGTTCGAAGGGCAAGTAGCGCATCAAAGACTGACTCGTAGCCGCGTCGATCGCAGGCAGAAAAGACAAACAAAAACCCATGCGGCGCCTGTTCCGGGGCCGCGCCGGCCTCTGAATCGCATTGCACACCCTGAATGACGATATCGCGGAATGTTGTGTCGCCTTGCCGTGTGATGGTGGGTGCTGAAACCCGCGTCACCAGCCCAATTGCCGCTGCGATTTCAGAGTCGGCATACATGGCTTCTGGGCCTTGGCACCAAGTCATGGCGATGCGGACGGTTGCCTCGGCACTCGTGGCAGAGTCGACTGTAGCAGAGTTGACTGGTTCCGGGGCCCGTGCAGCACGAACATTCCGGCCAATCCACGGCTCATCCATAAATACATCGAGAGGGTTGTCGTGCAGCAGCACAGCCAGGCCAGTGTTTTGGTCGAGAGCTGGGGCAAGTCGGTCATAGTCCATGTCGGTGAGTTGGTTGCGTGAGAGATCGAGCACGCACAGCTCCTTTTTCAATTCTGGACGCAGACACGTGTTGATTAGCAGAAGGGCGGCATGGCCATTGATGCCATTCTGCTGGAGTGACAAAACTCGAAGCTTGCGGGCATGGTCGGACAGGGTTTGCAAAAATTCGAGGAGGTCGTGCAAGGGCTGGCCGCTGGCGTCGGTCATGGCCAGGCAGCACGCATTCAGGTAAAAGGCAGTCAAAGTGCGGCCACAAACCATGACAAGCTTGCCAAGCATCGGCAGGGCAGCGTTGGACAGCGGGTTGTCGGAAAAGTCCACAACAGCGAGATGCGCGAGATGCGGGATGGCAGGCGGGCGAACGTCTGGCGAAAAGTGCGAAGCAATCGACACGAGCGAAATTACGCCAGCAGAGACGTTGGATGCCTCGGGCGCAGCACAAGACGATGACAGGAAGGCGGCCAGCGCTCCATCGTCGACGTTGTTTCCGGCGAGCAACAGCGCGACTCCAGCATGCGTGCTTGACGACGCACCTTGGCTGCGATTGTCGGCAGGCCAGCGCCACCGCTCGAGCCATAGCGCGAGTTCTGCAGCACCAGCGCGCGAAATGAAATGGCCGCCGCAGCAAATCACACGAAGCGGCTGATGAGCGCTCATTGTGGAAGTCACTGAGGAGTCGTTCAAGTGGAGTCCCGTGGAGCCAAGCTGCAATTGCCATTCGCACAGATACGAAAACCCGCACGTACTTGCAATCTCAGCCAGAACGCTCGCTGGAATCTGTGGATTGCCAGCGAGGTCGATCGAAATGATTGCCGGCGAGACCTGCGCGGCACTGAGCAGCGATCGAGCGCCCAGCGCGGTGATTGCGCCGTGCTGGATGCTTATGTGTGATATTGGATGTTGTCCAGCGAGTGTTTCCATGGGGTATCCGTCTGCAGTGAGGTTGCTCCGTTCGGGGTCCAAGCAGCGAATGTTGCGCGACTGGATTGCTTCAGCCAGCAGCGTCACGGCCGCATCGTTCATCCGGCCGCCATAGTTGGTCACGACGACGCTCTGGACGAACGGCGACTGCGACGGCTCGCCAATCTGCCACGCCAGGCGCCGGGTGAGCGGCTCAGCGTCCGCCGACGCAGTGAGAACGAGCTTGAGTGTCGTTGCGTCTGTGAACGACGACGGCAGTGACGACGACGGCAGTGATGCAGCTGACATGAGCGCCATCATGCTGCCAGTACTTGCTGGTCGCTGCGGCTGAGGCTGTGGCTGTGGCTGTGGCTGAGGGACTGCAGCGACCAAGCTTGCGAGGGATTCTGTCTGAGCAGCAGCGACGTGATCGTCCTTCTGAGCACTGTGATTTGTATTACAATGAGTATTATCACTATCAGCGCCGTTCGAGTCGATCGCCGGCAAAGACTCGAAAACTTGGTCGTCGTCGTCGTCGTCGTCGTCGAGCCTCGAATTGCTGCTCATTCAACTTGGAGACTTAGTGGAAAATTGCTTGTTGTTTGAAGAGTGAAACGAACAATGAATGAACAAACGCGTACATAAACACAAACGCGTGCAGACACGATACGAAATAAGCAGTTCAGCGGGATGGTCTGCGGGACTCATTGCTTGGGGCCGCGGGCAGAGCGCAAGCGGCGCTGGACGATGCCGAGCGCTCGATTGTGCAGCTTGTCCCAGGAAGTATACTGCGTCGCCAGCGGAGCTGCGTTGGGCTCGAAAATGGCATCCAACATCTCAAGAAGCTTCTCGCTCTGCTCAAAGGTGATGGAGTCTTGCGCGGTGGCGGTGGGGTCCAGGAGCGGCTCGATGCTCGAGTCTTCCATGTTGGATGTCGCCCGATCGGTCAGCTTGATGCGGCGGATGTGCTCGTACTCGCGGGCAATGATCAACACCGGCACGGCGACGAAGGCGGGCAAGCAGACCAGACCGGCTTCGGTCGCAAACGAGACGTCCGGCGGACTGACGACAAAGAAATGCAAATTCACCAGCACAATCTGGCCCACCCAGTACAGGCCCATCACCACAACCAAGCGGCGAATGTCTTGCTGCTCCCATGGGTCGCATCGGCTGCGAGTGCTGTAGCCCACGATCGCCGCCACGAATGAGGCGAGAAACTCGACCGCAAGCAGGACAACATGCCACACGCTGCGGTAATTGTCGCACACCACAACAGCCTGAAGACTGTTGGCCACACCCTCGGCCAGGGTCTTTTGCGAGAGAAAAGTGCCAGAGCCGCCAAAGTAAAATGAAATACCGACGACAATCTCCAGAATTGTCAGCCCAATCAGTGGCGTCCAGTGCACGGGCAATTTTGGGAAGAATGGTACTCGGAAGGGAGTGGCTCGATGCACGTCCCAGTAGCTGTCAAAAGAAAATTTCGGGGATTGGTGGTGATGAGAAAGAGATGAGTTGGAGGAAGAAGAACAAGTTCACGCTCAAAATTGTCGGGCCAACGAATGCACCACAACGAATCAATTCACAAACCAGGCAAAGCGCTCAACTCACCGAATCAGAATACTGATGATGGCACCAATCCCGAGCGCGCAGCCAAAATGGGACAAACGAAAGTTGACGACGCAAATGGTGTCGGTTGGAGGCCGACTGCTGCCGAAAGGCTGGGCCGCCACCGCAGCCAAGCCAAGCAGCATGATGAGCAGAAAATGGGAAGTCGCCCAGAGTGTCTGGTCCTCAAACAGGGTGGCGCGACGGAATGTGGACAGGCCACCATACCAAAACACCTTGCCAGCGCCATAGCCAAGAACCAAGATGGCCAGCACCGCCACGCTCATGAACGCGACTTGGGAAGGCAGGCTGACGTTGAGCAAGGTCTGCGAGTTGCGGTCGCTGGCGCCATCTTTCAGAGTCAGCCAAGCGGGATTGATGCAGTTGATGGTGCCCGGTTGGCATTCTTTAAACACGATGGCGGACGCACTGGTCACAAAAGACTGTGCAATCAGGTCGAGCTGGGAGTAGCCGTTTGTGGCGTTCCCAGTCACAATGACTAGGGAGTTGCCTTCCAGCTCGCCATCGGGACCGAGAGCATATGAAATCCTGGTTGACTGGACGACGCTTGCACTGTTCATCGTGAAGGACCAAGTCAAAACGAGAGCACACGAAAAACAAAAGGTCAGTCAAAACCAGACGCAAAAAAAAACCAATCGGGAACAATACACTGCACGCCGGGAAACAAAAGACACCTACTCGTAAAAGTACGACATGAGCAGGTCGCGGGGGAAGATTTTGCAAATGGTCGTGTTGGAGTGGGCAGATCCGCTCGTGCAGTTGGTGATTGTCATGGTGCAGCTGCTCTGGTCTGCGTCCTTGTTATAGACGCACGCTGTCACGTTGTGATTGCACAACTGCAAATCGTACGAGCACACATGCCCCGACGAGGTCGAGTTGACACACACATCGGGTGGCGTGAAGGTGCAGCTGTCGTCCTTGTGGTCGGGGCAGACGTTTCCAGCAAAGTAAACGGTGGTCTGCGAAACTGGCACGCAGCTCATTCCAGTCGAGTTGCACAGTACGCGAGTGTAGTCATCGGACGCGGCGCATCCAATGCTCGGCATCATGTGTGGGCAGGTCGCAAGAACGGACTGGATGCTGTCCGTGCACGGAACGTTCGGAATGCTGTTGAGAATGACGCCAATTTTGAGTCGGTCGTGACAATCGGGAAACTCGCACGTGCTGACAAGCACTTGGCGCTGGATGGCACAATCCCATGGCGTGCGTACAAGAGTCGTCAAGCAAGAGAGGTTTTTGTTGTTCGAGATGAGCGCGACGGCCGTTCGCTCGAGCGCCTGCATCAAAAACTCCCCTGCAAGATAGCCGCCCAGTCCGGAGGTTTCTGTGGGCGACACGTCCTTAACGAATGGATAGTACGGAGCGGAGGAGTTGAAGCAGGACTTGAGCGCCGTCAAGTTATTGAGCAAGTCCTGGGTGACGGCAAAGTATGCCTGCGCCCCAATAAACCCGTCCAAGGTGTGAACGACGCCTGGATCAAGATCAGTCGTGTTGGATACTTCGATGGCGGCCACGGCTGCGTCAAAGATGAGGAAGGTGCTTTCCAGCTGCCAGGTCTGGTTTGAGCACACATGCACCAGGGTCTCGAGCACGCTGATCGTTCCGCAATACGCAATGACGCGAGCACCGCTGTCGGCGATCTGCTGGCAGGTGTCCCTCAACCCGTTGGTGGCGACAAGATCAGAGCTGTTGGCCTGGTAGCGCGCGATGAGGGTAGTGTCGATCACGACATCGCACAAGACATCAGTGTCGAAGCCGGCTGCCGTGGCAACAATCGACCTCAAGTCGATACCGTAAAGATCCGAGGACGAGACAATGCCAAGGTGGGACCAGCCCAGCAGCGAGAACACGCGCATCATGGCATCCACCTGGAGCTGGTCAGTGACGATACTGCGCACAAAATACGGGTAGGTTTCTGCGTCTGTCAACTCTGTATCCGAGACCATCGAGGAGATGCTCGGCACGGCAAGTGTGGAGGTGACACCGTCCAGCTATTTTCAAAGGTTCAAGGAACAACCGCCAAAAACCAGCAACAAGCGCGGTGAGATGGGAGGGTGGTGGATGGGGGGGGGGGCAAATGTGGCAAAGCACTGAAACAGAAAGAAGCCACTGCCTGCTTTGACTTTTTGACTTACAGGGATGGCGACAGAACTGTTGTCCACGATGCAAAACCAAACAATTGGTCATTGGTCAGCCACAACCAAAACAATGCCCGCCTTGCCAATCTCAAGGCGGTCGCACATGTAGCACGTAAGCCTACCTCGAGCTGGGACCGACAATTGCGACCAGGGGTGTGTGGTAAATCATGGAGCGCGCTGCCAGGAGCGCGGTGACGGTCGTTGCCTGATCATCCATCACTTGAATTTGCAAATCCACGCCCAGGTCCCTCAATGCTTGGATGTGTTGTGTATACGCCGCAAGTGTGCCATAGAGCGCTAGCAATCACACATCCGACGGAGCGTCACCAAAGATGGAAACCGGTAAGTTTCTAAACTAAAGTTTCGTGTTGGCGCGCTTTTACAGTTTGATCGAGGCAGCTCAATCAAAATCCATACGACAAAAAAACTTGTTGTTGGTTACCTTCACGACTATCAGCAGCAATATCATCTGTATGTGCGTTGCAAGATGGAGGCAAAGTCAGAAAAGGTCAGCTTCGGGATTCTCAGCAATGTAGCGCACGCAGCCAGCCACTCTGCATCAAGCAAGTCCGCTCGGCCACCACGCCAACAGTCGAGCATGGAGAAAAACGAATGTCGCATAATACACTGTTCTTGATCTTTCCGCCTGCTGGAGTAACTTGCCTGATGAAGCGGTCAGCGAGAGGATGATGCCCACGTTCCATGGCACGAGCGCAGTGCCGTTCCACGCTGCGGGGCACACTGGCGCAGATGATGATGCAGCGTCGAGTAGTGCATCTCCATTGGATGGCGACACGCAGGCCACGAGCACGGTCAGCAGAGGGAGCAGCAGTGGCAGCTGAGCGAGCATCCGCCTTGATCGCATTTTGGGCGAGTTTGGAGTTTGCTGGATCGACTTTGGAGCGACCTCTTTTGTTGTGAATTGGGTTTGTAAATGGTTGAAGAGTGAGCAAACAGCAATGCATGACAGTCGAGGAATAGGAGGATTTAACATTGAGTCAAAAAAAAATCGGATTGGAACAAAATCACAGTGAATCAATCAATCAATCGAGCAACCAAAAGCATTCGTCGGAAAAGAAAGGTCTACTTGTCAGGATCGGCCATCACAGACTCCCGAGCACTCGCTGCACTGGCTTTGGCGGCGTTGAGTGCGGCAGATACGCGCTCGGAGAACATGGCATGCGCAATTTCGCGAACAGCGGCTGCAGATTTGCCTTCGGTCTGCACGCCAAATTGAGCGCCATCCACAGGCTCGGCCAAACAGTCAGTCGAGAAACAAAGTGCACCAAGAGATGCTTCAGACAGTGTGCTCAGCCACTGCGTCAGAATGGCATCCTGCAGCTCGAGATTCCGCTGAGACCGCCGCTTGGAAAACACCCAGCTTTGTTGCGCAACCGTCGCCATGCGCAGATAGACCAGACGGAAGATGGACCACATGTTGGAGTCTGACCAAGCAAAGCGCAACGCTTCAATCATTTCAGCGACGAGCCGCGTGTGCACCTCCAAGTTCCACACCGTCACGTCTTCGAGCGCCGCTTCGTGGCTGCTGGAGGCATCGGTTGCCGTCACGAGTGACAGCGCGTCCCGGAAGCGATCCATCGCCGTTTGATCCACAGCTTGCAGGCGATGCGGGCGCCGTTGCTCCTCAAGCAGCGTTTGCTGTCGAACCAAGGCTGAAACCGACGTCCTGGTGGTCCAAACAAGACCAGGGACATTGTCGTACTGCAAAAGAACTGCCGGTCGGTTTGGGCAGCCTGACAGTGCTGTGCCTGCAATGAGCACGCAGACGGCGTTCCGATACAGCGCGCTCAACGACTCTGCTGACGGGAAGGGCGCTTCTTCCCGCGGCTCGCCTTCGGTAGGAGCGCGCGCCTCGCCAACAACGCCAGTAAAGCACAAAAACCGCTCAATGAGCGCGCCGATTCGAGTACGCCACGATTGCATGTGCGGGTGGCCGTCCACGTCCAACCAGCCGATGGACAGGCAGTGTGTGGAGCAGGTGCGATGGCTCGACGCTCGCTGTCCGTCCACAGCCACCTCGATGCAGCACGCGTGAAGAAGCTGGGCAAGTGCCTTGACAAGTGCATCTGCAAGAACGGGGAAGCGCAAAACAACCTGCAACCGCTGCATCTGTGTCTTGTATGCGACTGCACCACCGCCGAGCTGCGGTGCCCGGGCAGAGTGGCTGCTGCTGAATTGGGCCTGCTCAACAAGCTGCTCGGCCTGCACGAGATCGGTCAGCTGGAGATACTTGTCCCAAAGCAGAGACACGGCCGCCGCATCGAGCAAACCGACTTGTTTGCGTGAGGGCAGGACGGCAGGAGAGTCGCTTGGCAGCGCTCCGCTCAGATCCAACACCGGGCACGCCATACCGGCAGTCTCTGCCGTTTTCCTGGCCGTTTCCCGCCAGAATTGCGCCAGCAAGAGCCAGCGCGTGCACTCGATGCGCTCTGCTTCGGGCGACACGCGCCACTCGCGAGCAATGTGATGAATCAATGTTGGAAGCGTCGCATCCAATCCGAGGGACGCGATGGAACTCGTGGAAGGGAGTTTGACATGTTGAATAGCGGTGGCCGAGTCGTTATTGGCCGCTGAAGAAGCAGAAGAAGAGGAGGAAGAAGATAAAGGGGACTCGAGCACAAGCTTTTCGCAAACCACACCCAGCGTCGAAAAGAAGGCGCGGCAGGAATGCGTTTTGCACTGCCCTTGAATCACCGAAGCAAGCGATTCTTCCTCGTGAGTGGACGACAAGAGCTGCTCTGCAAAGCGGATGAGGTCGGCACGCAGTTGGACTTTGGAGAGCATGGCCTGCTCGCGGTACTTGAGATAAGGCGTCACATGTCGATCGACGCAGCGCGCTCCGCTGGAAAGGAGAGTTGGCGCGCCACGCAACGTGCCAAGTGGCTTGCCGCACCTTTGTGCAGCCGATGATCCAAAGAACAGGGACGGCGCGTCGCCCTCCGCCCCCGAAGCTTGGGAATCAGTCGCAGCGGTACTGCTGTTGCTGTTGCTGTTGTTGCTGCTGCTGCTGCTGCTGGTCTCCGGCGCTTCAAGAACGAACGGGCAGCAAAACTTTTCCACAATCTGCGCCTTGACGGCGGGGCTTTCGAGTGCCCGTTGGGCATTCAGGCCTTCGGTTGGCAACCCACACGCCAAGGCCGTTTGGATCAAGTAGTCGACACCTGCGTACGAAACGTCCGAACGCGTCATTGGGAGCACAGCCTTCACGTGCGCTGGCCACTTGCCCCACGCCGGACGCATGCTCGCTTCCAGCTTGCGGACGTCGCGCTGAAACTCGACATGGGTCATTTCATCGCAGTGTGTTCGCACAAAAATGACGGGCAGCTCGGGAAGCCCTAGCCTTTTGGCGAGCGCTGGCACCGTGTTGCACACAAAGTCGACCACGACCGGATCCACTCGATGGAAACTGTTTGTGACATACCACAACATGCGCACGTTGTGTGTGCGCGTGTACTCGACGATGCTTTCGATTTGAGAGCGGGACTCTTGCTCGTCGGCCCGCTGCTGTTCAGCTTCGCTGGCCGAAACAGGTGCGTCGCCAGCCTCGAAGCCTTTGGTGTCGACCAGCAGCAAACGCCCCATGTAGTTGTGCACCGTGTTGGCCTGCGTGACACCGCCGACATTTTTCAAAGTGGCGACTTGAGCGACCTCGCGCCGGAATACCGAGTTGATGAGGGTGGATTTGCCTGCTCGAGATTTGCCAAACAGGACAATCAGCGGGAGCTGTGGGCGGGGGCTGGCGCGCTGGGCGGCAGGGTTGGAGCGCGCTGGAGGTCCCGCCTGAAGCCGAACGCGTGCGGAAGAGGGGCGCCGGTTGCACTCAAACCAGTCCAGCGTGTACTGGACGCACCAGGTTGCAACGACATGCTCGAACGTCACTTGTGCGGGAATTCGATGTGCCAGACGGAGGAACGGGCACCCAAACATGCGGGCAAGCTCCCGACCCTCGCGAGCCAGCACCGCCCGGCCAGCATAGCTGGGGAAATCTTCCTCTCGAGTGGCAAGCAGCAGCACGGGTCCAGAGTACACGGATCGCAACGAGTAGAATTGAAGCGGCAGGTCATCCAACGTCCTCCGATCGTGCTCGTTGTAGCAAAGGACGAGAAAATGAGGCAACGCACGCTCTGCCTCGAGCTTTCCGATCGTTTCAATGATTGTGTTGACTTGTTCGGCTGAGTGGAGTGGGTGCAGCGATAATTCCAAAAAAAATCAGAAATCAAACGTTCAAGCGCCACCAAAACGAAAAAGCACAAAAAACCGAACGAAAACCGAACAACAACTACACAATCACCCAGAACGAACACCAACGCAAGTTACCTTGGGTGCCGCCATCAAAAATGTGCTTGGTCTCAACCACAACGTCGAGTGACCCATGAATCATCGGGTGAGTTGCTTTGCCGAGGCATGCTGCCAAATCTCGCTTGTCGGAACCGTTGCGAGCAAGTCCTGGCACAGCACCGATAAACAGCCCTCGCATGGTAAAGGGGACCCGGTGGGTTGTGTTGGATGCGTCTGTACGCTGGAAGAACAGCTGATTGGCCGCGTCGATTTCGTCCAGCAGAGGCGCATAGGAGCGCGTCGCAAAATGGTGAAGCTTGAAATCCACCTCGAGATTGTCGACGTGATTGTCGCGAAGATCAAGCAGCAGCGTTGACGGAGTGGAACTGGTGGCCAAGGACTCCAATTCGTCCAGCACAGCTCGCACGCCGCTTGCACCAAGTTGATTCTGGCGCAATTGTACAACGACGGGTCGCTGCTGTTGTTGTTGTTTGGATGTGGTTGCAGAACTCGATATCTGCTCTTCCGTTGGTGCGGCTAGAGTGTCTTCTTCGGTCGTGGGACTCTCCGCTGGTGCCATCGGCGTTTGCGCCTCCACTTCAACTACCGATGCTGTAGCAGCTTCGACTGGAGCTGCCTGCGCTGTCGATTCAACACCATGCGATGAGGCAAGTTTGAATGAAGAGTCAGTGCCAACCAACGGCTCGGCCAATGATTCCTCCAAACTCTGAAGATTGACGTGAACCTCAGGCTTGTCGCTTGATTCACCTAGATGGGCCAGAACGCGCAGCATTTGAGTCAGATTGGATGCACTTGCAGCCGTAATCTTGTTGGCGTTCAGAGACACGTGCTGGAGGTGCTTGAGGTTGGGGAGCTGGCTGAGAAAAGTCGTCACGTCGGCGAACGCAAGCAAGTTGTCGTCCAAGATGGCAACCCTCAACGCGGCAAGGCGAGCCAGCTCGGAAAGCGTCGAGTCATCCAGCAGATTGTTGGAGAGGTCCAGGTACGCGATACACTGCAAGGGAATGGAGTTGAAGGCATGCGTGTGGCCCAGGCTGTTGCCAGCGGCCAGCAGACAAAGATCAGACGGGCTCTCGGGCAAGTCGAGGATCCTCGAACAAACCGCACTCAAAACCCCCTCCTCTTGAATACCAGAGCAGGCAATGGTCGAGCGAGGCTGTTTCAGTCTCGCGTATTGCTGCTCAGCCTCCGGCTCGGTGCTTTTGGGAGGAAAGTAACCATACATGCCCAGCAGCTCGGCCTCGTCGGCGGGCTTTCGCAGTGTAAAGTGAAGGTAGGCCTGCAGTGCCTCTCGTTGCAAGCGAAGCGCTGTTGGTGCCAAATCCCGCTCCATACGCGACCGCACATCGTTCGTTGTTGTTGTTGTTGGGGCCAGGCTGGTACTCCCACTCGGTGGCAGCACTTCAAAATGCAACACTTGGTTGCTGGCGCGCATGGCAAGCCCCAACTCGTCGAGCGCGCTCTCGTCCCAAACTCCGGGATTGGAGTGGACAACGACAGACCGGAGAACGGGATGGAGGCCGTAGCGGGTTTCCCGAGCGCGCCACGCCTCGAAATGCAGCGCCAACTCGGACAGTCCCGTTCCGGAAATGTTGCAATTGGAAATGTCCAGCGTGTCAAAGATCAAAAAGGTGTGGAAGAGCTCAAACACTTCGCGAAGGCCCTTGTCGCCGATCGGCGTGCCGGCAAAGACGAGTTTTCCGACACGTCGAGTCGCAATGGAAACGGGACTCGACGAGTGCGAGCTCCCCAGCAGTTTAAAAGCTCGGACGAGCGTCTGCATCGCCGAATGCACAATTTCGGCGACTTGTTGCGACGTTGGCGGAGGTCCACGGCGCTTGGCGGCTTGAAATTTGACGGCATCGCAATGGAACACGACTCCGCCTCCGGCGTGAAACGCGTCCGGGCTATCGTCGCGCTCAAAGTCCCACTGCTGAGCAGTCTGCAGCTGGGAGGGCAAAGTCACGGCCGCGGCGGCGGGTTGGTCTGCCTGCTGGCTCGTAGGCGACTCTGCTGGATTTGCAGGGGGATTTGCATTCGCAGTGTCTGCAGCAGGCTCGGTCTGCGCCGGCGTGTCATACTTGAATTGCGAGCTAAACCGGGTCATGGCTTCCACCAGAATAGCGATGCGCGTCTCGCGGCGGTTGAGCGAGTCGCGCTCGACCACGAGTGGCGGCTGGGTGGACGACGACGACTCGTGCGGACTGGATGGACGCGCATTGGGATGAAGACCGTCGCCTCGGTCGTCGCCTTGAGGAGCGGATTGTGACGATGGATGCGCGGAGGTCGCCACGCAGCATGCATAGAAGAGCGCATTGCAGCCAAGCGTCGGATGCACAGTGTATGCGAGGTGCGGCGCGTCGCGAAGCAGTTGCCTGAGCTCGTCTGATGCGGATCAGACAAACCAAACAAACAAACAAACACAAAGGCGTAAGGACTCGTTGTCGATTCAAGGAGGCTTTTAAATCAAGGCATGTCGCATTTTGGTACCTGGGGGTCGTTCCAGCGTGCGAAACACGCGAACGTCGGCCATCACCAAGAATGACCAAGAACAAGAGGAGTGGTCACATCGAGTGTCTCGTATGTGTGTGTGTGCGTATTTTGACATGAAGGCATCGTTCCGACAATATGCTCAGGAAACAACGGCGACGACTCGAAAGCAACCGCCGCAACGATGCTTACGAGCAGTCGAAGGCGGTACAAATGTCCCCACACACATAGTCTTCGTCGGGCTGATGCAGGTCGAAATAAGCAAAGACAAAATAGAAGAACATGAAAAGCCTTGCAAAAAAGTGGCAATAAAAATGCCCACGCTGCAGAAGATCGAGGACAGCAATGATGGGTGAAGGCAAGAAAAATCGCCGAGACACAACAAACTTCCGCCAAGCAGCCGATCGACCGCCAGCCCCTGACAACCTGCTTAGCCACCATTGGAGAACTAGAAACTCACGCTTAAAGTTGAGCATGGCCTTGGAGAGGCGCACAAAGCAGCTGGGGATAGAAACGGAACGCTAGCGACAACCGATCGAACGCACAAACAGTTGCACAATGCTTCAAAGTCGAACTCAAAGCATGGACTTCCTCAGCGCTCGCCAGACCAGTGTCGAGACCACCCAGTCCGAGTTCATGCAGCATGTGGGGTTCCTGAAGTATGAGGCAGCGAAAGGTTCAAAGGGCGGAAGTCTTCACGAACACATTTCTCTCGGCTTCCAAAAACGAACAGGCCAGTCTTCTTTCACATGGCGTCCGGATTCAAGCGCACGGCAATGGAAGCGGGCTTCCAAGGACCAGCTTCTCAGCACGCTCATCGGGTAAGTGTTGGACTTGCTGAAGGCGACAAAGTCGTGTTCGTTTTCCGTAGAAATGGGCTTACTGTGTTGCGTTTTGTGTTCCTTTTGCTCAACAGGTTTTCAGGTAATGTGATTGCACTCGTCGTTATTGGTCTTGTTTGCCTTTCAGCTGAAGCTGCCTTCATTGCATGCGCTTTTGACAGTGAGCTGCTGTCCGGATTGGTCGCATGTCTTGGTATCTCGGTCGATTTGACATCGATTTCAAACCTCCCCAACAAACCTGCCCAACGCGCTGCCCTGAAGGGAATTTTGAAAGACCTCGAAGCCAATGCACAGGTCACGGCAACTCAGAGGCAGAAAAAAGACGCGGCAGCAGCACTCAAGGAACTGGAATTGGAGGTTTCGCCAGGACAGCCGAATTTCGTGATTGGTGGCCAATTGCTCCAGACGCTCAAAACTGAGCTTGACCTCAAGGTTTCTTTGGACCAAGCCCAGCTGCGAGCCGCGGCTGCCCGGCTGCGAGCCGCAGCGCTGCGCGGGCCGCTTTCAAGCGAACCGCCTTCAAGTAAGCCTTGTGCTTGGAAATTGTCATGTTGATGGCGATTAGTCCTACTGACGTTTAGTTTGTCTGCTTGTTTTTCTTTCACTATCACTCAACAGTCACGGATCCTGATGAAGCTATCGCCATCGTAACAGCAGCCGTTGATGAAGGACAGTTTGACGAACGTCAAGACGAACTACTATCCCGATCATTAAATTTCGACCCCCCCTCTTTTTTTCACTTTTTCGCCCTCCCTGGGACCTGTGTTGCTTTCCGTCTCGCCCGCGGAATGTTCATTCATGGTACGGTGTACCGAACGTCTGATGAACACCGGGAGCGGGGGTTGTGAGTCATATCAGAGCAGCAGCGAGCAAAATAAAAAATATAAGGAAACTCAAAAAATTCACTTTTCCCGCCCAAATTTTGGTTTGGGTTCAGTCTTTTTGTGCGCATGACTCGCACACGCAGTCAGTCCACGTCCCGCGTGGCTCCCAGACAGCCCCCGGTATGGCTGCGTCCAACTTCACCAAAAAGACCGCTGCCCGTGCTGGACAAGATGCCCAGGGAGGTCGTCCGCGGTCAAGTGCTCGCGTTGCGAAATGCTGGCCTCTCCTACAACAAGATCGCCACCCAGCTTCACCTCCCACGTTCTACAGTGATCAGCATCACCCAACGTTTCTCGGGAAGGGCGACGACGAGCGACAGCCCCCGCCCCGGTCGCCCCAGCAAGCTCAAGTCATTTCACCGCAACAACATTGTAGCACAGATCCTCCTCGATGAGTCCGACACCGCACCCGAAGTGGCCGCCACTATGCGCACATTGTCCAAAGTTCGTGTCTCTCCATGCACGATAAGAAGGGTGCTGCATGGTGCAGGACTTGTCAACGGAGCGAAGGTCAAAAAAGCCCTCTTGAAAGAGACACACAAAGAGCGACGCTTGGCCTTTGCACTCGCTCATCAGCATTGGACCGTCGATGACTGGCTGAGGGTCGTCTTCTCCGACGAGACTGCTCTCTATCTCTACAGGAACAACAACGGTGGTCGTGTATGGCGTCTGGTTGGCGAAACGTTGACCGATCGATGCGTGCAGGGCACGGTCAAGTTCGGCGGTGGCCATATCAATGTTTGGGGCGCCATCTCTCGTTTCGGAATTTCGCTTTTCTGCGAGGTCGGCGACGTCATGAACGGCGACACCTACCTCTCAGTTTTGGAGAGCGAGTTGCTAGCAAGCATTCGCGTGTGGAACAACAAAAACGAGATGATTTTCATGCATGACAATGCCCCTTGTCACAAAAGAAAAGATGTGGCGAAGTGGTTCGAAACCAATCAGATCACCGTCCTGGACTGGCCTGCGAACTCTCCCGACCTCAACCCCATCGAAAATGCGTGGAACATGGTCAAGAACAAGATCTACCAGGAGAGGGAGATCAAGAGCAAGGCCGCGTTGTGGGAACGCTTCCAAGCGGTCTACGAAGAAGTGCTCACGCCAGAGGTCTGCCGCGATCTCATTTCATCGATGCCGCGCCGCATTCAAGCTGTGATAGATGCCAATGGTGGTTATACCAAGTACTGAAGTGGAGCGAAGGCGCTGCGACACGTTGTTTGTGTGCCATGTAATGCTTTGTGAAAATTGGGCAAAAAAGCCGCTCTTTTTCTGTTTTTTTGAGTTTTCATTTTTGTCTGTTCTCGCTTCGAATCTTAACTCCCAGCCCGCTGCTTCACTTCTAAAATGTGTCTGGTACACTGTACCATGAATGAACATTCCGCGGGCGAGACGGAAAGCAACACAGGTCCCAGGGAGGGCGAAAAAGTGAAAAAAAGAGGGGGGGTCGAAATTTAATGATCGGGATAGTAGTTTGGCCGCGCGTGTTTCAAGCCCGTCCTTTCGCGACCATGCAAATGTTCCGCTCCATCGCGCAATCGGTTTTTGGCTCCCCGACGGACCCAAAAAACTTTCCGGTGCTCCTCATGCGCACCGTCAGCGGCTGCGGCAAAACCGCCTTTGCCAAACACGCAATCTCTCAGGTCGCGAACCTCATGCGTGAGAGAGACGACCTTACCTTTGGGCCTGCTGATACTCCCCTGACGATGGATCAGAGAACCGAGCTTACTGGACTCCTTGAAGGCTCCTTGCAAATTTTCATGGACTTCAATGTTGGTGATCAAGTAGATGGTTATGATTGGCTGAGTGGTGATCGTCGAAAGTCCCTTCTTGCTGCTCGTCTGGCCGCTCATGGGTTGTGCCACACAAACTTAACCAATGCGAGCTGCACTTCAGTTTTCAGCGCATGCAGGTCTGGTCTTCGCACACCACAGGTTCTCGACGCAATTGTGGCACGCCATCGCCAGCAGCACCCGCAGCTCGCACGAGTTTTGATCTTTGTTCACATTGACGCGGTTCGCCGGATCGCACAACGCTTATCCTTGAATGCGGGGACACTGCAGGAAGCAACTGATTTGCTTCAGCGTGCGTATCAAGAAATCGTTGCGTACAATGTCAACCAGAAGGAACAACAGGCCGTTGTGGTGTTACTTTTAACCGGCACTGCTCTGAGTGGCCTGAAGTTCGACACGACGCAGCACGAATTCCATCCAATCAACCTTCTTCCCTTTGACCTGCGCACTTCCATGCTGGTTCTTCGAGAGCTTGGGCTTCACGAATCATGGTGCTCGGATTTGAAATTTCGCCGGTTGGTTCGGGACCTTGGAGGTATTCCTTCACTATTAGGAGCAACACTAACGTACCGCTACCCTGCGTTACGGCAAGAACTCGTCCCCTCGGTCCCATGCAATCTGCAGAGAACACCGACCTTGCCATCAACCCTTCCCAATGCCCCATGACTGCTCTTGAAGCGAGCCAATATATGGTGAACGCAGCAGCACACCATGTTGCCGGGGGAATCGAGACCTTGGTCGAACTATCGTTCGCAAACCTTCCAGTCTCTGAAGACACCCTGATTGGTCCCATCACAGTGGAACAGCTTGCGCATTGTGGCGCCCTTATCACGACCTATCCCTCAATGGATCGCGTCCAGGCTCGCATGCCAGTTGCCATGCTGGAAGGTATTGCGCGCTGCGACAGTCGCTATAACTATTCACATGACAGGACAAAGGTGATGGCCGAATTTCATACGATCACTGGAGGCGATGGCGATGCCGCTTTCGAGACCTATGTTCTGTTTTCGGTCGCATGCCGACTGAACTTGCTTCGGTCTCCACCCGCTTGTGAATCAACTCTCCAGTCCGCGCCTGAGCCAGCTCAATCTGCCCTGCTGTATCAAGTTCTTGGTCTTTCCTCCCCGTCACTGCAAGGCAGCGCGCCTCGCAGTCTCCTGCTCATGAGGTTTGATCTGCAGAACCCTGTCGCAGGAGTCGCGCAACGTTTCACCCTCTTTAAAGAGCGACATCCGTTCATTACAAATCAGCACGATGTCGACGATCGCCAAACTGTCCATACAATACCGTCCTTCTCATCAGGCAAGAGGCAGAAAGTTGACATGCTTGGTGCGGGTTCTTGCCACCCGGTGTTCCAGTGCGCAGGTTCTACGACCCGCGTGAATGGGCGTGTCGCTTTACGACGCAGCCATGCTGGGGCAAAGCCCGTATTGCTGCTGTTCCAAATGATGGATGTGAGCACGCCGCTGGCCGACCTGCCGTCCGCATCAGATCTCGCTGAGGGCGTCACTCGGACTCTGGCGGCTCTGGACAATTCGCCACTCGCAGCGGATTTTCATTTCATACTCGTGCTGGCAATCAGTGGCAACGCGACCCAAGATTGGGCCCATACCGCTCGGAATGGAAATGATCGCGTTGTTGTGCTTGTTGGTCATGACAGTGTTTGTCTGTGTCCGATGTTCTGAGCACTGCAGCAGTTTGCGTGGCTCTTCTTGTTGTTGTTGTCGTCTTGTTGTTGACGATGATATTGTTGTTGTTGTTGTTGTTGTTGTTGTTGTTGTTGTTGTTGTTGTTGTTGTTGTTGTTGTTGTTGTTGTTGTTGTTGTTGTTGTTGTTGTTGTTGTTGTTGTTGTTGTTGTTGTTGTTGTTGTTGTTGTTGTTGTTGTTGTTGTTGTTGTTGTTGTTGTTGTTGTTGTTGTTGTTGTTGTTGTTGTTGTTGTTGTTGTTGTTGTTGTTGTTGTTGTTGTTGTTGTTGTTGTTGTTGTTGTTGTTGTTGTTGTTGTTGTTGTTGTTGTTGTTGTTTGTGTAAGTGAGCGTCTGCTTGCTGCGTGTCGAAAAGTGCTACTTTAAACCCGAAATCTTGGCTGAAGCTCAGTCTCCTGCTGCGTGATCAAGACGGTCGACTCTCCCAGCAGCTCGCGCGGAGCACCCCAACGTTGCTCGAGGTTCAGAAGATTGTCGCACTTGCAGACGTGTAACATCGACCCATTCTCGCACCTTTTCCTTGTTGTATTTGTGCTTTTCCAAGTGAAATTGCGTATTCAAACAATTATTCACAACTCAACTGCAAAATGCAAGAGACTATATTCCAGCACAAATTGGCCATAGTCTTCGTAGGCGACCCTCTTGTTTTTTTTACATTGGTGAAGGAACGACGGGCTCCTCGCCAGCAACACCAACATTCACCATCTCCAACAACTCTGACTCGCTGGCAAATGCTCTGCGGCACTCGTCCCAAAAGTCGTAAAAGGAACTCTGGATGACTTCCTGACGTCCCATGGACGGGCGCCCTCGCCACGTCTGCCGCCAGTACAGCACGAGAGACAGGATTGAGCGCCCAGTCTCTTTGCCAGACGGGCTAATGTGTTGCGACAGCGCGTGAAGAATTTCCTCGGCGCTCAGGAGAGGGCAGCGCCGGTCGAGCGAGGCGAAAAAGTCTTGCGGATGACCCTGCCGCTTGCGTCTCAAATACGATGTCAGGTCTTGTTGCAGATAGGTGAGCTGCGTGTCAACTTTAGAGTGCTCGGCAAGCAACTGGCTCACGCGGTCCTGCACACGCGCAGCAAAGTCCTGCGCTTGATTGTCCTGCAGCGTTGTGAGTGCTGGGCCGACCTCGTTGGCAGACGGGAACTTGGATTGGGTGGCGAGCATGGCAACTCGGACTGCTTCGTCGAGACGAGGGTAGAGCGACTTGCAGCAGAGCATATCCTGCAGAATGCGCTCAATCGAGTCGTGATCATCCGCAGCTCCCAGATTCGGGGTTTGCGGTGTCGAGGCAGTGTCGGACTCGGACTCGGAAGGACTTTGCGCTTGTTGTGGCTGTGATGGTTGTGGTGCATGGGCTTGTTGTCCAGTTGCTGTTGGGTCCCGGACGGCAGCGAGAGCTGTGGCCCGCTGCGCTTTGAGCTTGTGATTCCACGTCAGACCAAGCGAGCCAATGCGGTGGGCAATGTGGACTGGCGACCACACATTGCGATGCATCCAGCCCAGTTTGTTGTCCGCAGAAACGAGGTCGTACAAGTCGTGGAAGAACTGGTCGTGAAGCTTAATGTTCACCTTCCAGATCAGCAAAATGTTGGTCAGCAACTTGCTCAGCTGGGCCTGGACTTCGGCGACAGTGCGCTCGCGTTGATGGCCGAGCAGACAAATGGTACGCCAGATCAGCGCGTAGCAGGCACGCTCTTTCAGGGCAAGATGCGACGTTTGAGAAGCAATGAACGCTGTGTGCAAAGAAGAATCAAGCAAGCGCAGCGTCTCCTCCACCAGCTTTTGGGTGCATTCTTCGCGGCTGTAATCAGCGACTGTTCCAGAGGAGGGTGGCGGCAAGTCCGAGGGCGTTGAATCAAGGGACGTGATCGAGGCATCAGCATCAGCAGCAGCAGACTTGGAGACGACTTCGTGCTCGTCGTCAACAGTGCAGACGGAAATCCACAAGCCTTGATCATCGAGCATTTCTTCAGTGTCACTTCCGCAGGTGGGACACAGAACTTTGGTGGCGGCGTCTGCACCATCGGCTGCGTCCGGATTGCTGGGCTGTTGCGCGCCACCAGCAGTGCTCAACGCCCGTGCCGCATCCAGCAGGCTAGGGTCAGTGCTGTGGTGCTCACGAGCTGCCAAGTCGGCTGTTGCGCGATCATAGATGGTGAATGGTAGAATCTTTTTAATGTTGGGCGGGTATGGCTCTGCGTCTTGGCCCTGGGCGATGCACCGCTTGTACTCGTCGTCCATGGTCTTTGGGAGATGCTTCCAGAAGCTTTCAAAGACATGCGGCTCACCCGGTCGGCTGACATGCTCGTCGCATTTGCTCACGACAAGAATGGCCGGGATGGGCGTGTTGGACTTGCGGTCTTTGAGCTGGGCAAGTCGACGCGCGCACCCGGTCGAAAAGAAGCGCGTTTTAGCCTCCACGACAAACCAAACAACATGCACCCGGGATTGATCACTCTGGAAATCGGCACCGCCCATGAGCGCATCGAGCTTCTTGTCAAACTCGATAATCGCCGAGCTGCCGGCCTCCAGACCCATCGTGTCGATGACGGTGAGAGCGGGAAGATGCCAAACCCGAAAGTTGGTATCGCCGTGCGGCACGTGCGACGCAATGGCTCGGACATCGGCTCCGAAAATGCTGGCGAGCGCTGACTTGCCTTGGCCCGACTCGCTCATCAACAAAACGACCGGCTTGTTGACACTCCGTCGCAAGCTGGTGTGCGCGGCAATAAGGCTGTGTTTCGCGCCAATAGCGACGCGCTGCATGACGCTGGACAGTTGGCTCGGGGTGTTGGCGCCCATGACGGCAGCTTCGGCTTCGCGACTTTGCTCCGCATCAAGCACATCAGCGCTCGAGTCGAACGCGGCAAGGATGTGCAGGTTGCATTCTGGAACGGTGGCGGCACGTGTGGCATAGTCGAGTTGGTCGAGAGCACGCTCCAATGCGGGCGCCCACGACGACCGATCGCTGTCGACCCCAACGTAGGGCGCAAGCGGACCAAACAGGTGCTGCCGTAGCAGCCGGAGCTGGAATTCCACAGTCTCCAGGGGAACAAACGAGGAACGATTGCGTGTTTCTTGTCGAAATGTCGCCGAGAGGTAGCTGCCGAGCTGCTGATGCTGTAACGGCGCCGCAGACACCACGTCTTCAAGGACCAGAGCCCCTTGACGAGCGATCGGCTTGGAGATGCGACGATGTGCGCGCGCATCCTCCGTTTCGCATCGGCAAAACACGGGAAGGTGTCGTCGTGACAACTCGCATGCCAACGCAATTCGCACCAGCAGCTCTACGGAAGAGCCAGAGCAGTCCAGGTTGATTGCAAGGCCATCAGCACGGTTGATACCAGCGATCAGGCTGTCGACCGCAGGGAGTGCATTGCCTGCTGCTGCCTCGATGGTGGCTGCACCTGGCTTGGGGGCCAAGTGCCCATCCAGCTGGACTGCGGAGGAAACAAACCGCACTTCATCTCCCAGTTCCGAGCGGAAGGCCAGTTTCGAGTGTGCGTATTCGACTGGAAGCATCGCGCTGCTGACGGCGAGTGGAAGCACGCTCAAAGACACGTTGGTCGAGTCTACCGCGGTTGAGCAGCGCAGCCTCAGCGCATCGGCCATACTTTGGCCGCAAAAATCACGGCGATTGAACAACAGGGTGGCCGTGGACGGAATTGGGACAGCCTGGGTGACGGCATCACGTGTGAGATCGGGGTCGTTGTCGCAAAGATTGACTGTGAGACTACTCGCAGACACAAGATCGGCAATCAGATTGCATGCGCCTGCGAGGGCGATCGCGTTTCCAGAGACATCGAGGAGCTGCAAACCCCGGCAGCGGGCGAGCGCGCGAAGAAAATTGCCACACGACGACTGCAGCTGGAGCGTGTTTTGTGCCAGCTTGAGCACCACGAGCGACTCGGAGGCAAACTGCACCATGCCAGCAAGGTGATTGATGTCCGTGTCCACGAGGCCGTTGCTCGAGAGGTCGACGAATCGCAGCAACGAAGTGGTGTCAGCGGTGGCACGCACCTGGGCCAGCGGCGCCAAAATCCCAGAAAGGCCGCACCATGGCAGGAGCAGGGTGCTCAGACGTGGAATGCGCTCCGCGAGACGAGCAACGCTCGCGCGAGTCAGGGCATGCTCGCTGCAGACGATGACGTCGCTGCTCGGGAAATCGGGCGACGACCTGTCAATGCCTTCGAGGATTGTGTTAAAGTACCGATTGTTGACAATCTCGCGCAATTCGGGCGAAGGACGACTCGGGTTGTCGGCGAGTTGGACGAAAACAATGTTGGACTTTTTCAGCGCCTCCCCGAGTGAGTCCATGCCGGCTTGCTTGATACGGTTGTTTGCCAGATCGAGCGACTGCAGGTAGCCACCGGACGAGCTCGCGGCAGAATCCTTGATGGCTTGGGCGAGGATACTGACGTGCCTGTCCTGCAGCGCGCAGTTTGAGAGCTGCAGATGCCGAATGTGGAACTGCCCATCGCGCGAGATGATCTTTCCGATGCTCGTTACCACATCTGTACCCAGTGCAATATTGGAAATGACGAGAGACGATAGATGGTGAAGGTGCGTCTGGGTCACGCCAATGAACTGTTTGTCGGCGGCAAATCCATCCGCGAGCCGAAAGAGCCGAGTGAGGATGGCAACGACAGCGCGATCGGTGATGCAGCTGGGTTGCCGCTCTTGCGACTCTGCAGCATCGCTCTGCGCCGTGTTCATGCCGACATTGGCGGCTGGGGGTGTGAGGGGACTCTGATTCTGAGGCAGAGCGAGCTCGAGATTGTCATCTGGTGCGCGGACATGGATGCCCGGCGAGGCTTGTAGCTCGTTCAAATACAATGTAGCTAGCAGCAGGACACCGATCGGGTCGTTTGTGATATCGTCCGAGGATGACGACGTTGAGCTTGAATCGCCCGAGTGCGGGTTGTTTGGCGAGGTGGTGCTCTTGGCGCCAAACCAGCCACGCTTGGCCTTTGCAGCAGCAGCCTCAGCAATGCCAGTTGCTTCTCCGTGACCCAGCACTGCAAGCAAGTTGGCGCCCTGCGGAGCCTCGAGTTGGAGCAGCCAGCTTGAGAGTGTGTTCAGGCTCAGCGGCGTGAACAGCCTGCGAAGCGATCCCGCGAGCTCTGTTTTTTTGATTTCACGGCATCAGGTTTCAGGTCGGTGAGCGTTCGTTCGAGATCATAGTATTCTCAACTCAAACCTGAATCATAACTATTGAGCATCATCATCATCATCATCATCATCATCATCATCATCATCATCATCACTTGTCGAGTATCGGTTGATTTGAGTGGGTTTTCCATTGCAAAAATCCTGCACTCCACGTCTTCGAGGCTGATGCTACGCAAGTCCCAAAATGAAGTCGAAGGCCAACTCACAGAAACCCCTCGTTGAGGTTTCTGGGTCGTGGGGAGATGACGATGAGTTGGGTGGAGTGGGATGGGGTTTGTAATGGTGTGGCACAGAACGAACGAGCCGTGTCGCACCGGTCAATGATGTTGTTGTGAGCTCGGTGGGCAACGATGGGGATGACGAATGGAATGGGGATGCCAAGTGTCAAGTGCATAGGACTGTAGTAGCAGAGTAGGAAGGAGGAAGGGGGGGGAGACTGAGTGAATGGAGGGGAAACCGCACTTTGAGCGTGAGAGCGATCGCGCGCAGATTCAAACAATGGCACTCCAGCCAAAAACGAAGAAGCCATTTGAGAACAAAGAATCGGGACTGGATTTGTTTGGAGGTGGGAGGGAAGGGGGAAGGGGAATAAAAAACTCAGAAAATCGCAATAAAAACGAGTACAGAGACATAGCAATAACAAACCACACAGCGCAACAACATCAACATCAACATCAACATACAACAACATCAACATCAACACTAGACCTCAAAATGCAGTCGACCGACGCAACGCAACGCGGAAACGCTCGCGAAGGCCAGACTCAAAGCGCAGCCAGGGCGACTCGGAGCCTTGCAGATGGTAGTGTCTGCTGTCTGCGGCAGCGCCGGCGTCGTTTTGGCCGACAGAGCTCAGAGCGTCAAAGATGACCTGCATCTGGGCCACGTCGAGCCGAAGCGGATCTGGGTTGTACGACGGCGAGACGCCAGACTTGGAGAGCTCGTCGCTGGGGTCGTCGTCCTCGAGCGTGACGAAATGATTCTGGATGGCGCCGACAGCCGTGGTCGACAGCTCTATCCGGCGACGGCGCTCAAAGATGAGAGCAAGCTCGGCCGAAATAGGGATGAGCGTCGTTAACGACTCGATCGCAAAGCCAAAATCGATTGCTGAGCTGGCAAAATGCCGAGCGACGAGCTCAAAGACTTGGAGCACGTAAAATCCAGCGACAATAAGCACGCCGTACCACATTTCCGTGGCATAGAAGGTGTCTTCGAGCGTTTCGTGGTTGACAAAGAACTGAATGGCGCTGGCAAACAGTGTGAGCACAGGCAGCGCCTCGAGACTGACCAGTGCAATGTGCCAGCCGCTCTGGTAGTACGAGCAGAGCTCTACGATCTGCAGCCGATTTGAAAGCGTAGCCGGCGTGATGACTACCTCCGAGACAAGATCTGCATTCGTGGCCATCACGAAAATCTGAAAGATGAACAAGACCATCACCACCACAGCGGTCATCGCCAAGGCTTGGAACTGAGCAAAATCTCGCTTCAGCCACCGCGTGAACGGAGTAGCATCACGTTTAAAGTGAATGTACCTACAAGCGAAAGAACGCACTCGCGGTGAGAAAAATGGGCTCCTGAAAGCAAAACACAAACAGACACACACACAAACACACACACACAAACACACACACACACACACACACACACACACACACACACACACACACACACACACACACACACACACACACACACACACACACACACACACACACACACACACACACACACACACACACACAAACAAGCCAACGTTCGCGAACATTCATTGTTTTTGCTCTTACCTGAAAAGAAGGACAGTCAACGACCCAATGTTGAGACAGTAGCCAAAGTGACGCAGCCAAAAGGCAATCGAGCAGCTTGCTCGCGTCGCAGTACTGCCCACGACGGCGACAAGCACCAGCTGGAAGACCGTACCAACCAGCATGCAAAAGAACAGGTTGGGAAACGCCCAAAGTTTGAAAGGCGAGGTATTGTTGAAGTGCGCAGTGCGAGGTCGCCGCAGCAGGATGCGCCAGCACCACAGTGCAAAGAACAAGACGAGCGTCGCAACGGACGCAATCACCAAAATGACTTCAATGCTCTTGCCTTGAACATCCGGCGTCACTGTATCGCCCCGTGCCAAAGCCAAAACCTTCCTTGAATGCAACAAACGCTGGATTAATGTCAAACACCATGCGGTACTGGGCAGAGCTGATACGTCCCGATGGTGGTGTAATTGACGACAGTGTGACCAGCGAGCAAGCCCGAAAC
>NW_011887306.1:104207-138577 GCF_000151315.2 Capsaspora owczarzaki ATCC 30864 | reverse complement strand
GGCGGAATCGTACCCGTAGAGCAAGTACGTTGGGGCGTACCGCAAGCCTTGGAAGGGCTTGATGGCAATGTTCGAGCCAGCAAACCACGAGTTGACTTGAGTGTACGGGTTGGCGAGCTGCGACATGACAGCAATGCGTGTTGTCGCAAAGGTATCGAGATGAACTCCCGAGTATGGGATGGTCCCGAATGAATCTCGCAAAGCACGCACGGTGGCCGGAGAAGGCAGCGGAAAGTACTCGCCGCCAGTGCTTCCGATGGACGACGTGGAGACTGCGTGCGCCACCAAGAACGTGGTGCTTGCAAAAAAGTCATGCGCGGCTTGCGACGAGACATTCATGTAGTTGTCGTACACGTTCGGCTTGCCGCAAAAGATAATCACGCGCACGCCAGACCGTTGAATGCGATCGTTGGTCTCGTCAATCGAAAGCTTGGTCGTGGCAGTGACGGTGTGAGGAATAAACTCGGAGGACATGACCTGGATGTCTGGTCGCTCTCCAGCGGACAGGTCGCGGAGGCACTGCGAGACGGCAGAGTACGTTGCCAGCCCAAACGCATCGACAGACGCAATGATACCGACCTGGTCCCACCCTGTTGCATCGATGGCGCTGCAGAGCGCGGCAACGTGGGCGTTGTCGTTGATTCCGCCTCGTACAAACGTTGGGTAGTGGGTTGCAGATGTCAGTGCCGGGTTTCCGGACACTGGCGAGATGATGGGTCGTCTGAATTTTGCACCCAGGCCTGCAAGCTGCGCCAGAACCACACAATGGCATTCATATGAATGCAAGGTCAGGCGAAAATGCAAGTCAACGACTGCAAGACAAGAAACGCTAGAAAGCCTACCAGGAGAGACAAGTCGCTGAGCGAGTCCAAGAAATGGGTTGTCAACAGAAAACAACGCGGAAACCAAAACAAGTCGTGAGTCTTCGAAGGGAAAAACAACAACAACAAGAAACCTGTTGAACACAAACCTGTCGACTTCACCAACGACCGCGATCGCATCATCTGTCTCGATGAGCGCAGTGCCTTGGATGAAGGACGAGCTTTGTGTGGACTGGTCATCGCGAATGATTGGGTTGACGGTCAACCCAGCGTCTGAGAGTAGCGGCTGGAGGTCGTACAACGCCATCAAGAAGCCCAAAGTAACTGCCATTCAAACCAAGATTTCAGCAAAATGTTCAGATTCAAATGCACTGCTCGTTTACGAGTGACCCGCATCGTTATCGACGGCTCAGAATCTGAGATTGGTACCTTCATAAGCGGTTTCGAACGGCTCCGAGTCGAGCACGCCTGTGTCATTTATTCGGCGTTGGATCACACACAATGAGTCATACAAAGCATCGTTGAGAAACTGGGTTGAGTTGCTGGATGTAACGTTGCGCATAAGGGAGGGAACACGAGGAGCAGTGAGACTGACCGAGCGTGAATGGCAGCAGCACGCCGACGGTGACTGCATTGACGCCGCCAGTGCCATTGCCGAATGACTGGAGCAGCGAGTGCGGCAATGGCGGCGGTGGTGGCTGAGGCGGAGTGGCAGCAGCAGCAGCAAAAGGCGAATGAATGGCGGTCTGTAATGCAAATCCATACAAAAGCAGCGAAACCATCATCATTGTGACGGAGTGCTGCTTCATTCGCTCAAAAGTGGACTGAGAGGTTGGATGCTAGTACGTAAACTAGCCATGATAATAAAAAACATGATAGCACGACTTGTTGAACAATGACAACTGAAGGAGACAGCGCAAAGTTTTTGATCATCGCATGCCGTGAGCGGAGAGAACAGCCTGACGCTCCTTGGGGCTCATCTCAAGAACAGCGGAAATGACGGGAACGAGTTCCTGCCCAATGCAAAAACACAAAGCAAATGCCGCCGTTGAGCAATCGGGACCATACTCCCTTGGCGAAGGAACGAGGAAGAAAACACAACTACAACTACTACAACTACGCGTACCTGCTTGGCAGCGGCCGTTGGGCTGGCCATGTAGCGGACAACAACATTCTTGAGATACTCGAGGTTCACGTTCGACCGCTTGTCGTTGCGCTCGGCACGGCGAATTTCGTCCTTGAGGACTTGGATTTGCTCGAGGTGCTTGCGCTCGCGCTCTTCGACCTCCGCCGCTCGCTCTTCCAGCTCTCGGCGAGAGCGCCGAGCTGCAGCAAGCTCCTCGTCACGTTTGGCCTGCATGGTGGCGAGATGCACCAAGTGGTTCATTTCGCTCGCCACCCGCGCGCTGTTGGGTGGTGAAACTGCTCCGCTGTCTGGCCAAACCGAGGCACTGCTGTCGCTATGCGAGGAAGAAGCCGATCGCGCATCCATGTGGTGGATGGCGTTGTTCGAGTTCGACCGAGCAAGCAGAGCGTCTGCTGCCAGTTGCGCCTGACGAGCCACCTCCTCCTCGCCGAACGGGAAGAGCGTTTGCTGTTGCTGTTGCTGTTGCTGTTGCTGTTGCAGAAGCAGCTCCACACCAGAGGCTTGGCTAGCTTGTTGCTGCTGATGCGAGCGACCGTTCGGATCGGCAAGTCGTCCGACCAAGTCCCGGAGCACCGTGTTGTCGCTGGCGTGGCGACGACCGTTTGAAGCTGGTGCATCGCCCGACAATGTGCCATTGAGACCAGTCGATGACGGCATGCCTCCGGAAGTCGTCGAGCGTCCAGACCCGTTGACGTTGCTGGTAGAAAACTGCGGCGCTGCATGATTGGGCTCGTCACCGGACGAAACCAGAAACTGCGCTTGCGAGCGCACCATTGCTTGCGATACAATGTCGGGGAAGCGTTCAGAAATGTTGCGCAGGGTATCTCGCAGTTGCAGCACCTCTCCGTCCTTTTCTGCGAGAACTTGAATGGTGCGCTCCCGATTCGCGCGAACGGTGGCTTGCAACTGGTCCATCGCTGCGTGTGTCTCTGCTTCGCGAGCCTCGTGCAATTCGTCGCGCTGGAGCAGTGCCTCTGTTTGTTGTTGCTGGAGCCGAGCCGACTGCCATTGCAACGCAAACTTGTTAGTGTTGACATCCAGCAAAAGCACAACCAACACACTCAAAAAATCCGCGACTCACCATGGCTTGCAGCTGTTGCTCAAACCGCACGCGCTCTTGCTCTCGGTAGACAAGCTGCTCTGCAGACGCACGCTCAAGAGCAGTTTTAGCATGCAGCACCTCCTGCTTCAGGCTGGCCACGTCTTTGACCAACGCGGCCTCGCGGGATTTGGCACCCTTGAGCACAGCCTGCGCCCGAGTCTTGTAGCGCTCAAACTCGGCCGAAATGGCTTGCGAAGCAATGCTGTTGTTATTTGGTGCAGGAGCCGGTGTCGAGAGCGCCTCTTCGCTGTCAGGATACGGAGTTTTCGCTGGTGAGGCGGAATCGGGGGTTTCAGCTGCCTGGTGTTCTGCAACTCCGAGAGGGTCGCCAATCACCGACAACGGAGAAGGCGAGCTGCCGGTGGATTCTTCCGATGCTTGCGACTGCAGCACTGCCTTGGCAGCGGAAGGTGCGCGCTTGGCGCGAACCGGGACTGCGCTCAAAACCACGCGGACAGGCGGGGTCGACAAGTCGCCCGAGTCGCCCCAGCCCTCCGCAGCGGGGAAAGGGCGGGACTCCAACTGGCTGATGGTTTCGCGTAGCTGCGCTGCAGTCGCTACGTCCGACCGATGCTGGGACTCGAGCTCGGCAACAATCTCGGTCATTTCGGCGATTCGAGACTCCAGCCGAGAGCGATCGCCCGTGTTGTAGTACGCGTTCTGTGCACCGGCCTCGGCAAGCTGTTGGGCCAGGAGATCCGACCGAGCGCGCTCTTGCACAAGTAGAGCGTTGGTGGCTTCGGTGGCTTCGCGGCTTGCGGTGAGCTTTGCGTTCAGGGCATCGCGCTCCTTCTCGAGGCGAGCAATCTCGGCAATACCGATCGAGGGCGCCTGGGAGTGCTGTTGCCTTGCTTGCTGTTGCTCCTGCTGCTGCTGCTGAAGCTGGGCGACAAGCGCTTGCGCTTCGGCCAAGCTGCTACGAAGTGTCTGAACCTCCGCGGTGTGCGAGCGCTTGGTTGATTCGAGCAGCTCTGCGCTCTCGCGCTGCAAATCCACCAGTGCTGCTCTGTGAGACGCGAGCAAATCCTTGCGGTCTTCCTTGAAGCCTGCTTCAATGTTTGCCTTCTCCTGCGAGATTGTGTTGATTACGCGCGACAACGTCTTGATCTTGTCATCTGCCTGTGCAAGCTGCGTCCGAAGCTCGCCCAGAGCAGCCTCATGCTTGTGAATGAGCTTGGACGTGTCTGTCTCGGATTGCTCAGACGATTCCGTTGATGGCTCAGAGTGCTCAGATTGCTCAGATTGCTCAGGTTGAGGTTGCTCAGACCCTTCGGCCGCTCCCATGGCATGATCCGCGCGATCGTTCCGGGCTGCTGCAGTGTCGCTTTGCCTCGAACCGTCCTCGCCATCAGCCTGGTCTTCTTTGGCGGGGAGCGTGTTGGTCGAACCGCCCATCATCGGACCAGCAGCAGATCCGTCATCCGCGGCGCCCGCCGACAAGTCTGCTCCAGAGAGTGCGTCCTGACGTGACGATGCGTGCTGCTTGCTGGTCGGCGCGGGTCCAGTCGCAGCAGTCGCAGCAGCAGCAGCAGCACTACTCGCGCTTGAGCTTGGCTGGCTGGAGCTCGGTTCGCTGCTGCTGCTGCTGCTGGCCGCGCTGCCACTGTCGGACGTCGATGTCAGCACTTTGAGAGTCGCTTCGAGCGCGTCCTTCTCGCGCTGCAGCGACTTGTAGGCTTGGACGACCGAGTTGAGCTGCTTCTTGTACCGCTGCAATTGTGCCTCCAGCGAACTCGTACTCGCGCCATTCTCGCTCGCACTGCCGGTACTATTATTGCTATTATTGCTATTACTACTACTATTACTATTATTACTGTTGGGGCTGCCAGTAGACTTTGGCTGCGGTGAGTCGGTCGGCGCTGCAATCCGCTTACGCAGCGTGTCAAACATTTTCAAAATTTGGCTCGCTGAATCTCAGAATTGGCGACTCGACACTCAAAAAATAAAAATAAGAATAAAAAAAGAAGACTAGAGTGGAAAACCGCGCAACGTAACGTCGACCATGAATTGAGATCATGACAAGGGCAAAAACACAAACAGCTCAAAACAAAAGGTTTCAAATCAGCTTGAAGATGGGACGCAGCGGAAACGAACGGCGATCGGGACGTGGTCAGTCAGACGAGCAAGCCGCGTGACAAATTGCAAGCTGTCTACGCGCGTGGTAAAGTCTGGACTGGTAGAGGTTGCGCGGTGAAACAGTACATAGTCGATTCTTCGGCGGCCGCGGTGCGTGCTGCCATCGGATGAAACGGCATTCTCAGTGTAGTAGCGATCGGGGTTGGCGCTTTCGCCAGGAACGTGACTACTGACAGACCGAAGGGCCCGGGCCAAACCGCCAGGAGTCGCGACGAACGGATGCCAGAGCAGCTGCTTGAGCAGCGCAGTGCCGACCGTCCACGGCTTTTCGGATGCGGGATTGGTGCCTTGATGCTCTGGCTCTGGGTAGATTTGCGAATCGGTACGACACGGGTCATCATAGTCATCACGCAGCAAGGGATGTTGGCGATCGGGTGCGTCGGCGTGGGACAGTCCGTCAAAGTTGAGATCGCCCGCGAGAACTTGGAAGGCCACTCGCTCGTTGGGCAACGTGAGACGCTCGCGGAACTCCACGCACCATGACTGAATGTCGGACATCTGGGCCTGCCGCACAGCGTGGGTGGGCGTCCGGTCGACGGCCTGCAGATGGGTTGAAAAGACAAACCCGACGATTTTTGGCTGAAGCCGCACCTGGACCATCAAGAGTCCCTTGCTGGCGAGAACGTCGACATCGGTTGCAGCAGTATAGCGCCGAAACTCGGCTGCAATAATTTCGTATCGGCTGGCAAATAAAAGGCCGGAATTCAGCAAGAGCTTGTTGCTCGACCAGCCGTAGGCGCCCGCATCAAACAGAACGTGTGGAAACACTTCTGAAAGCGAACTGGCGAGCGTGTGGCACGCTTGCCGATCAAAGGCCTCTTGGATGCAGACAAAGTCGAGATGAGGGAACTCTTCGGCAATGTGTGCTGAATCCTCTTGCTGTTGCTGATGCGGAGTGGTTTGCTTTTGCGAGCTGACAATCGCAGCAGCAATCGCTGGCGTCCGTATCCATGTGTCGCGCAGGTTGTTGACACGTGCAATGCACTCGGGCATGAGGCACAGGTTTGCAGTGAGCAGCGTGAATTCGAGTCCGTTTCGGGCGTCAATCATCTTGGATTCTGAGACGACGGGACGCCGAATGTGGCAGTACTGCCGCCGTCGACTGAGTGTCAGCACAACCCACAGCGGAAATGCAACGATCGCCAGTGGTGCGACCAGCAATAGCAATGCGGATGAGGTTGCAATCTGCACGAATTGCTCGAGTCGGCGGCGGTGCCACGTCCTTGCGCTGTGAACGTGGACAAGATCTTGGACGCTTGTGCGATTTTCCTTGTACGATTGAACTGGAGGCCTTGCTTGATCGGAATCATCAGCAATCTGGCTTGTCTGCGTTGTCTGGCCAGAGGTCGAGGTCTGAGATTGGCGTGAACGCGCAGTGCGTGGTGGCGTGTGCCGAGGCAACGTTGACGCTGCGCCCGCACCGCCGTCGCTCGCGCTCACACTCGAGCCAAGGAGCGACGACGACGCGTCGTGCAGTGGAGCGACCTCGGGCGGGAGAGTGGCCCAGCGCTGCATGGCAGCCGTGTCGAATTCGATGGTGACGGGCAGGAAGGCGGCCACGAGCCTGTTGAGCGCATAGAACGCAGGCACAATGGCCAGCCACAGCAGCCAGTGGATGTAGCGCACTGCATTCGAGTCGAGCCACGGGGGAAACGCGCCTGGGACCTCGTCCAGCATTATGAGGGGCTGCGTGTGTGAATGAGAAGGGGAAACAAAGAGGAGTGCAGAGAGGAGGGGGGGAGTGGCGAAAAACACAAAAACTCACAAAAACTCAGACAATTGGGAGGGGGTTGTTGACAAATAATAATGACCCATCCATTGGTCTGTATTTGGAGGTCAGGTTTTGCGCCTTCCAAATGAGTCGTCTGCAGCGTTATTGTGAAATCAAGCACTCGAAAGTGAGCAACGAGAGCACTACAACAATCACAGCAAGGCTCGGCATGTCAGCCTGCTCCAGGTTGAGTGTCACGGTCCCGCCAGCAAGACGTAGGATTGTGACCAAGAATTTGATCAAGAGTTGTGGGGGGTTGAAGTGTGCAAATTGTTTTTTATTGCTGAACCAGAGCAAACTGAAAAGCAGCGCTCTCCGCAGTCGCTCAGCCGAATTTGCCAAACCGCTCCTTTGACTCTGGTGTGTTTTTCCGCTTCCATCCAATGTTTTTGTGTGACATGTTCATTCTTGGTTTTTCTTGTTCACTTTTGCTCTTCCAAGTTCAGGTTGATCGACCTGCTTTGTTGTTGTTGTTGTTGTTGTTGTTGTTGCTGAATGTTGTTTTGCTGTGTTTCCCACTCAGCAGTTGCTTTGCTTCTGGTCTTTGTGCGACCGTCATGTCCGCCATCAACACCCAAACACACATAATCTCATCCACCAGTCTATCGTGGCAGCGCGCCATGTCTCGTTGATGTCGGTGTTTGGTGTCGGAGTCTTTTGTGGGTTTGAGTTTGGGTGAAACCGCGTGCTCGGTCCGCGCTATCGCCGAGGCCCAGGCACCAGTGTTGCCGATCGACCAGCTTGACTCAGCTCGACTCAGCTTGATTCAGCTCGTGTTGACGTGGGCGATGGTCGTGGTGGGTGTGAAGCAGATGGGGAAGTGTTGGAGTTGGAGCGGCCTTCAAAGTGATTTAGAAAAGCAAAAGCTCGCTTCACGAATGATCATTTCGTTCTGTCGTCGAGTCTCATGACAAGGGCGATGAATGAAGCGTAGCAAGTCACCTTGAGAGTGGACTGCACCGTCGTGGACTGCAATGAGAGGAGGGGAGGGGAGAGGGAGTGGAACTTGGAATCGCCCTAGCAGCGACATCTTTGACTGACTATTTGGCCTTTGTAGATGGGTGCTTCATATTCATCACGGCAGCGTGAGCTATTTGAAATAGCCAAGTCTTCCAGTTGTGTCATGTAAGTATCGTCTCAGGCCGAGGCGTGGTCGTTGCTGCGCACAGACTTAGTGTATTTCGCGGCATCTCCCATAGCCTCAGCAGCTCGGGGATTACCGATGAAGATTCTTTGGTCGTTGCCGAGGGTCTCAAGGAGAACAACAATCTGCAGGTGCTTACGTAAGGCAGGAGGAGCAAGGAAATGAGTTGCTCAAGAAGATCTGACGTGTATGGTATCAAAAAGTCTGTATGACAACCAGATTGGCGATGCAGGAGCACAGGCGATCGGATCTGCGCTTCGAAACAAGGCGAATCTGTCAATTCTTTAGTACGTTCTGGTGGTGTCACCGGGGCTATTGGGCGCGTGACACTAACTTGAGCGATCTGACATAGTTTGAGCCAAAACAAGATCGGTGACGCTGGAGCTCGTGCCATCGCTGAAGGCCTACAGACGTCGACTGCACTGACTGACTTGAGGTATTGGTCGCTCGTTTGAGCTTTTGTCGCAGCTCGGTCTTTGCTCAGTAATGGTCGCTACTGATGTTTATCTGACATAGGATGTCAGTCAATCAAATTGGCGACGCAGGAGCACGGGCGATCGGATCTGCGCTTCGAACCAAGGAGGACTTGTCAATCCTCAAGTACGTTCGGGCGCTGTCACATGGGCTGTTGGTCACGAGGCTCTGACTTGATCGAATTGATGCAGCTTGAGCGAGAACAAGATTAGTGACATTGGAGCTTGTGCCATCGCTAAAGGCCTGCAGACGTCGTCTGAGCTCACTGAGCTCTGGTATTGTCGTCGCACGTTTGAGTTTTTGTCGGATCTCGGTCTTTGCTCAACGATGAAACGTTTCTGATGTTTGGCTGCATAGGCTGTTCAAGAATCAGATTGGCGATGCGGGAGCACAGGCGATTGGATCTGCACTTCGAAACATGGCGAATCTGTCTATTCTCTAGTACGTTCTGTTGCGGTACAGGGGGGGTGATAGGTGTGCGGGTCTTCCATGAACAACTTGATGCAGCAACATGAGCCATCGAATACCGAGCGTCGTGTTCGCTTGCAACAGTTTGTGGGACAACCGGATCTCTTCAAGTGTCGTTAAGGTTTTATCCAACAATCTTCCGGCAAAATGCGAGTTCTGGTGAGTGCCCTTGTCTTGCGGGTGTTTGTGACCTTTACTGTCTTTCTGACTGATTCAATTCCAGGGCCGAAAATCAGCGCGTCCGCGTTCAACGTGCAAGCATTCTCGCGAGTTCATCTCGTGTCGCACCCACACCAGCTCCTCGATCCAATACTGCCAGCGCGCCTCTCGCTGCGTCTGATCCGACGTCTGAGCAAGTTCGTCAACTCCAGGCGCGTATTGCTCAACTGGAATCCAATACCATTCCGCGAGTGTCGTTGCAAGTTCTGTCGCAAGCAACAGCGCAGTTTTCAGAGTCCAAGCGCATCGGTGGCGGTGGATTTGGCAAAGTCTACTCTGGTGTGTGGAGCGGTCAGCGAGTTGCCGTCAAACGGTTGGCAGCGGATTCAATTCAAGGTGCCCCTCAGTTCGAGGCCGAGCTCAAAGCTCTGTCACGTTTCCGTCACCCGAACATTGTCACCATTATGTGTTTTGCGCAGGAAGGCAAGGAGCGCTGCTTGGTCTACGAACTGATGGCAAACGGTTCGATTCGCGATCGTCTTGATCGCAAGGATGGGACGCCTGCATTAAGCTGGCAGCAGCGCCGAAACATTGCGACCGATATTGCAAATGCTATGCACTTTGTCCAGACTGCGATTCCGCGTCAGCCGCTGTTCCACCTGGATCTCAAGACAGACAATGTACTGCTGGACGCTCATTTCAACGCAAAGGTCGCCGATTTCGGTCTGACTCGCTCCATACCAGCTCAAGTGGATGCTCACAGCTACATCAAAACGAAAACAATTGCAGGAACATACCAGTACATCTGCCCACAGTACCACCAGGACGGCAAGGTTTCCATCAAGACAGACGTGTACTCGTATGGCATGATTCTGCTTGAGCTGCTGACTGGACAGCCACCCAGCCTCGACCTGATCGCCAATGTTCGACGCGAGCTGAAACGGAGCCGTAAAATCGATGCAGTGCTTGACAAGGCAATTGATTGGAGCCCTCAAGACAAAGAATCGGCGCATGCCATGGCAGAGCTTGCGGAGGATTGCCTCCAACTCGCACGAGTTGATCGACCGTCGTTCCGCGACATTCTGACACAGCTAAGCCAATTTGTCGATCAGGGCAGCGCGCATGCTCATGCTACAATGCCTCAGGAACCCAGGATGGAGCATCACCATAGTAGCATCGAAGAGCAGTTGCAACCTCATCTGGATTCGGATCTCGTTCGTTCTCGAATGGAGCAGCAGCAGCAGCACGCACAATCTGCAGAGGTCAGCGCTGAATCAATCTCACGACTGAGTCATCCTCACAGCGCCATCAAGGAGCAACTATCTCCTATGACAAATTCGATTGTCGTGAACGCCAGCATGCAGTCGCAGCTAGACTCCGAAAACTGATCGGAAGTGAGGTCGGACAGCGATCGTGCGTGCAGCTGATGCCGTGCTGCCACGCATGTGTTTGCGTTGCATGTGCTCAAACGATGATTAAGCGTCAACACAAGTGCATGATTTGTCATGTATTCCGACTTTGTTTCAAGAAGGGACGTTCGTCAAGACTTTGGTTCTGTGAGCTTTGCTATTGTTTTGTTCTTGTTCATTAGTTCACGTAACACATTCATACATTTTACAGCTTATTCACACCGGCCTGACGCATATGCACCAACAATGAGTTCAGCTGCCGCATCCATTGGCTGCGCGACTCGGGACTCGGCGCCAGGAAGTAAAAGGTGCGCTCGTCGGTGGCAATTTCAAAGTAGCTTCCGTTCGCTTCACGGCCTTTCGCACCAATACCGCCCGGCGACGTCGTCAGCTCGGTGACGCGGGACACCTTCCTGAAATCGACCTCTCCCTTAAACTTCTTCGTGCCAGTCTTCAGCGCTTCATAGTAGAGCAGACGGTAGGAGCCAGCGTCCAGGATAAAGTGACGACACTGCCACGAGTGGATGGCGCCGCCCATCTTCCAAAGTTCGCCTTCCATAGTGATATCGACCACACCTGTCGCCGCAGCAGGGCCTTGAGGTGCGACAACAGCCACCTCGTCCAGCAAACTGTCCGTATCGGGTGCCAAGGACTGGCGCTGCACCGAAATGGAGGCCGAAGCTTTGCGCATTTCTGGAACAAACCCATCTCTCGTGACACTACGAGGGGCGGTTGGTGTAGAGGGCACCTTTGACGGCGTTCCACCTTCGCCGGCGGCTTGTTGCTCATCCAGCGATCCCAGCACCTCGAGCGCTGTTTGTTGTGCTGCACGCCGAGGACCATCGGCAGTCGCCACCGCGACACCGCCAATGCTGACACTGCCCAGCCGCGGCAATCCAGAGCCAGCCTTGCCGCCGATCGAGTTGAGGTGCGAGCGCCCAGTGAGCGGCGCAGTTGGCTTCACGTCCTCCGTGCTACCATCAACCGCGCTCACCTCGATCCAGCTGAGCGCCGAGGCTGCAGCAGAACCCTCATCACCATCTTCGTCATATCCGGTACTCGAGCCACTTGCACGGGAAGGTTTTGTCTCGACGAGCGCAACGTCCACTTGGGGCTTGCTGGCTTGACGAGATCCAAGGAGCAGGCCGAGCGGATTCAGCGACCCGGATGCCTTGAGGAGATCTGAAATCGTCGAGATCGGGCCGGGTGGTGCAGGGGTGCGGCGACACTTTGATGGGGTAGGGGCCGGGGCCGTAGTCACTGCAGCGAGTTTCCGCTGCAGCAACTCCACGGGCGAGTTGGCGATCGCTGCCAGTGTAGCGACGGGCTGCTGCAGTGCAGGGGCACTGCCAAGAGCCGTGTTGATGACGGTCGCAGTCGCACGCTTGAACGACGAGCAGGTGCTCAGTACTTGCGAGAGACAGCGCTCGTGTGTATTGTAGCCACAGTCGTTGCATTTAAAGCCTTGCCGAACGAGACCCCACAAAACCGTCCCGCAGTGGTCGCACATGGTCGGAGCGCGGTAAGTATAGAGCCCGAATCGATGAGGCAGCACGTAGAGCGGTTCGAGGTGCTCGGGGAGTCGTCCTTTGAGGAGTGGATGTGCAGGCTGCCTGCCGTAGACGGTTACACATTCCAGCGCGGGTCTCGACCCCACAAATTCCTGCAGAGGATCCTCCTGTTGTTGATGCCACTTGGCCGACTCTAGCTCGCGCCAGACCCCACGCCAGCCATCGTCAGGCTGATTCTCCGACAGCGCTGGTTCACTCACACCAAACACGTCCACGGCCGTCATCTTTTTCAGAAGAGCCACCATCGATCCAAATGGCCCTTGCTCGTCATGGCCCGGGCGGAACTCGAAGCGTTCCGTCTCTGCAGTAAGGTACTGGTATGCCCACACTGCGAGCGCGGCAACATCAGAGCTTGGCCGAATGCAGTCGGCAGTCGAGCGAAGCGCAAAGGAATCGAAAGACGAGCTCGAAGAAGAGCTTTGCAGAGACGGCGCCACGCCTTCACACGAGGCTGGGGGAGCGTACAAAAAGTTGAAAAAGACGGCGGATTCGCGATGGGCCGCAGCCAGTCGAGCAAACAAACACTCGCCTGTCGACCCGGGCTCGTCGCGCTCCTTTTTCGAGTTGAGCAAAAACGTGCCAAAACGCAGGGCGTGCTCATGAAAGCCAATATGCGCAAGCCAGACTTCGTTAAACTCAAAGCTGGTTGGAAATTGGCGCGTGATTTGCCAGACAGCGTCAATGAACAGGGAAAAGTACGGGGCACGGGCAGAGTCCGAGCTCGCTGTCGTATGGCCGCCGTGCAAGGCAAAAGGATGCCCAGCGTCCAGCCACTCTTTCTGAATGAGCGTAAAGAAGCCTTCCATGGTGCGGTAGTACGGGTCGAACATGATTTGGACGAGCGACACGATAATGGCAGTCTGCGCCGTGCCCTTCTCTAGGCTGATGAGCACGGATGCGCGGAGGGTTTCCATCAGACTCACCGTCAGCGAGGCCGCATCCAGCACGCTCGAGACAAGACCAAGCCAGCCAGTCTCCTCAATTTGCGACAAGAGCTGGTCATCGGGAGCACGGCAGCACACATGGACGAGGCGCTCCAGGGCCAGCTGTGCGTCCTTGGGCTGGAGTGGGCCTTTCGATCCCAAATGGTCGAGGTACAGAAACTCCACGCGCGGGTAAAAGGGCACGTCAAACTCGCTGTCGGCATCCTGCGAGCGGGATGGCACCAACGAGCGAGACTGGGCCCGTTCCGTCAAAATATACAGCGCCGGGTACGAATCGTCCGTCGGCTTTTTCGCATCACCCCCAGCTGGAGCCGTCACTGTGGTTGCATGACGCACAGACTGGACGGCGGGCGAAGCAGCGGCAACAATTGCTTTGATATACTTTTCATCCTCGACGCAACGCTTTCCGGCGATTCCGCGGCGATTCTTTGTCATGCCAGAGCGTAGCAGGGCAATACTGCGATGCGTCGGATGCACCCAGCTCACCGTCGGCAAGCGGCGATCGACATGGAATTCGGCCACTGCCCCGAGCTCGAGGTCTGTGAGCGTGCGAGGCACGGCAAGCACTGGACCCAGGGTCGAGCTCAGTTGGAAGTGCCGGTTTTCGCTCGTCAGTCGGAATGGCGAAGCAGTCGTCAACCCAATGTTTGGATCGATGCGGGTAAAGTCTGATATCTGTCGAGTGGCGAAAGAGAGAGAGAGAAAAAAAAACAGATTAGACGAAAAGTGAGAGTCAAACCAGCGCGCATATCCAACAAAATGGCATCCAACAAACAAAAAAAAAACCCTCTCACCACATGCGCAGTCCAGTTCTTGCTCGTCGGGTCGCTCTGCCGGCCGGAACAGATGGCAAACAGCTCGTTGGCCAGCGTCGGTGTAGCGCGGTTTTTGATCATCTTGTACATCATGGACGTGATGGAGTGCGAGGAATTGGGCCCATTGTCATCAAAGCAGAGTCGCATGACTTGGATGCTCTTGCTGTAAATCTCAAGACCCTCGGGAACCCACCGCTCGTGCTCAGAGTCAAACATGAGTGATGTTTTGGTGATTTTGAAAATGGAGGAAAGCGGCACGGAGCGGGTGAGCATCAGCTGCTTGAGATCGGCGGTCGCAGCGGCGACCGAGTGCTTGCACGTAAATCCACGAAAGATCAGCCGGTAGTTGGTGACAAACAGTGTCCCTTCCGCTGGTTCGAGGCCGTTCTCCTTGGCAGTCGTCAGGAGCAAGCATTTGGGTGCTTGGAAAAAGAGCATCTCCCCCTCGAGCAACGGCACGGAGGCGGTTGACAGACGGATGGAGTCAATGTCGGGTGTTTTGGCGTACTCTTCTTTGAGTTGCTGACGGATGAGCTCATGATGAGTGGCAAGCTGCTCGACCAGCATCATCAGTTGATCGATACGATCGGGTGCGAGGTTGCACTCTTGAGCAATCGACTCTGTCAGTTGTGCGACCTCTTGCAGATTGCCCATCAGCGAGACCATGGACGTGGCGTGCTGCTGGAGTTGTTCAAACACCAAGTCTTCCTCCATCTGGAACGTGGCGTCGCGCGCCTGGGAATCGAGAGCATCCCACTCGGCAGTTCGTCGAACCACCAGCGTGTCAATATCAATGAACGCGGCGGGGGCCAGTGAGCTGAAAATGGGAAGGTTCGAGGTTGTCGACGCCGGGCGAGTAGTGGCGGCAGGGTCTTTTGCGGCAGAATTGTTGCTCGAGTAAACGAGAGCCAAGCGCTCTTCCATCTGCTCAAAGAACGAGTTCTTCCAAAAGGCGTCATTGCGCCACACTTCGTGGCTGGCAATCTTGTGCCACAAAAACTCTTGCATGCCGCCAGTCATGCGGAAAAAGTGCTGCGAAAGCGTTGCCAGCAGCGTCGCAGTGGTCGTTTCGTTAATGTACTCGTCGGCCAGCATGACATTGGCAAGCGATGCCAACACTGCAAACTGCTCGCGCGACAGCGCAGTCTTGCCGCCGGATGCAAGATTGGCGGCGGCTGCGCGCTCTTTGAGCCGCAGAATGTGGCAAAAGTGAATGCGAGCGGACTCGTCCTTCAAAATGCGCTTGATCGGGGCCAGAATTTCACAGGCTGCCGGAATTTGCTCTGAAAACAAGAGATCAAAGAATCTGGAAAGCAATTCTCGCTGGTCTTGCAACGTGCCTCCGTGTCGCGCTCGAGGATCACGCGTTCGACTCGACAGCACGTCCAGCAAGCGAAGCGCGCTGCGACGACGCACCAGTCCGGATTGTGCTTTCGGAGGCGAGCCCATCGAGACGGAGCGCAAGAGCGTTGTGCGGTGCATCAGTGTCGACGACGACGGGACTGGTTGGGCAAAAGCATCCGTGCTTTCAAGAGCACCGTCAAGCGACGATTCGGATTGCAGAGCTTGGGCGTGCGAGATCTTCAACGTCGGCGACATTGGCGACGAAGGGTCCGGCGCACTTGCACTGCCGTGAAGGACTGTGCTGGACTCGGTGTCCGTGTCGGCAACAAACGGGATGTGCGAACGACCAGAAATCGCCGAGAGCGCAAACAGGGTGGTCCTGCAAGCTGCGACGAGGCGTTGTTGCGCTGATCCGTAGTGCAGGGCACTGCCCTCTTGCTCGCACTGCGAAAAATCACAGCTGCACCGCGACGACATCCCAGACTGGAAGGGCTGAGCGGACGCGCCATCGGCGACGACAAGAAGGCGTTGCAGAACAGCCGGCGCCAGTGACGCGAGCGGCGAAGCTTCCACCAAAGTCGTCGTCAGCTGTGGAATCGGTTTTGCGGCATGTTCGGCGCCCGGCAAAGGAGCGGACAACACGGCGGTGGCCGCGATGCTGTCGGCGACATCCGCAAGGAGCTCGGCCATGCGCGGAATGTGCACAAAGACGGGGTCGAGGGGATAACTCATCATGTCGCGGGCGAGACAGTCGGCTGCCGTAATCCGCACTCGCGAATCCAAATTGTACTGGTCCACAAAATCGTCAAAGAACGTACGGTCGCGGTTGGGTGCTCCGTAGACCTCGATAAAGTATGAGAAGCAATTTCCCGAAACCAGAGCTTCCACGAAAGGGGCGGCGAGGCTGGACGACGCAAAACCATGGTACCCACGGGTGGTGGTCAAGGAAGCCCTCATCGACGCAGTTTCTTCAGTGGAGCGGTGAACGTGATGGAAGGCAGCATGCGAATTCAGCGAGCGGCGGTCCCAGTCACTGCTCGCACTCGTGCTGTCCGAAGCAGGCGCACTGCCCAGCTGGACGAGCTTACGGGCGATAGATACCGCGGATCCCGATGAGCTGAAGGTCTGACTGCGATTGCGTGTCGACTGTGCGGCTTCGGCCAAAGCAGCAGCCACATCCGTGTCGGGGTGGGAGTCGGTATCGCGGCCAGCACCATCCTGATCGGACTGTGCCAGGCCGCCGGATTTGGCCGCGCTCGCGCCACCATTCTGTGGCATCGAGGACAGGCCCGAGCCATCCATGGCCACACTCCGAACAAAGGCAGGACCGTTAAACACAACGCGCGGCGTCGGATGGACCCGCACGACGGCCAGGAATTCGCGGTACCGATGCAAGATGGACACAAAGAAGCGGCAAAAGGCCAACCGGATTTCCAACTCGACAATGGCAGCGGTATCTAGCTGCTTGGTCAGCGCTGCCTTGGATGCCGGCGAGCAACTAGCGCCCGAGGCAAAGCACCTTGTCACTGTCGTTTCTGTGGCAGCGCGAGTAGCGGCTTGCACGTGCTGGTGGCGAGTGCCCGTGAAGGCGTCGTCCGAGAAGACAACATCCGGGTAGAGAATTTCGCGCAATCGCGTGAGCAGCCGAGCGGTAGCACGGTACGGCGGATCTGGCACTTTGATGGACGGGGGAATGTACACGCGGTTGTTGTCCACATCGACTTGGACCATGTCGTCCAGGCTGGCAATGTCGAGCTCGCCCGAGATTTCGGCGTCGAGCAAAAAGGAGGTATGCAGGCCCAGGATGACGGGCGTGGGCGCCGACAGGACTTCAAGCAGTTGGCGCGGCAACACTGGAATGTAGACGTAGCGGTAGACGAGCGGGTACATCAGCGCCAACAAGCCCATGGACACTTTGGTGAGTTGGGCGTGCGATGATGAGATGAAGGCCACCTTCTGCTCGGTGAGAATGGCACTGAGCACCAGCAGCGTATTGTTCACGTCAAGGGCTCGGAAGACGCTTGCGACGGAAACGGGGCAATCTGGGAGGAGGCGAGGAGGGTTTCGCTGGAGGAAGATGGTGCTTGCGGCAGCCGAAGAGGCACTCGAAGAGACCACACCACCATCGCGCGCCGCCGCAGACGAGCTGTTCTGGTCGCCGTCTCGTGGTTGCCGAGGACTGGGCGCAGCGCTTGGCGTGGCGGGTGTAGGTTGCAAGCTGGTTTTGCCTCCAAATTGGACTGCGACTTTGGCCCCACCGACCGGAGGCAACGGGATGTCGTTGACAATGCGCGCGGCCATATGAGCCAGAATTTCGGCGTTGATTCCGCCCTGGCGGTTTGCAAAGGTGGTGGCTGCCTCCGCATGACCGAGTGTGTCCTGACTCACACTGAAGACAGATGCGGGAGAAATGCTGGTGAGCTGCTGCGCAGACAGAAAAATGTGGCACAGACTCTGGCGGAAGGCGTCAAAGAAGGGATGGCGCGAAATCAGGCAGATTGCCTTGGGAACGTAAATGCTCTCTGCGACAGATGCGTTGGTTGACGCCGAGTTGCTCTGGCTCACAGCGTCAGACGCGGTGTTGTTGGGTCTCGTGCTCGAAGAAGTGAGCGACGAAGTGGATCGTGTTATCAACGACGGCGACGGGCTTGGGGCTCGGCGAAGGGGGAGGTCAGTGGTGGAGCCGCTGTTGTTGGCAGCAGTTGTTGCTGCAGGCAGTGTGGCTACTTGCTCCCAGAACGTCAACGAGGCGACATAGTAGCAAAGGCCGTCCGCCTCGCTCAGCACTGCGACGTTGAATGCAGGCTCTGCGTATTCAGTGTGCGTCGTCCATCCGCAAGGCTGGCAAAACTGTAGCAGAGTGGTGATGATCATCATTTAAGTGAAGTGTCAAAGGGTCTGTCGCGATCTTGTTCTTCAAGCATGGGTTGCGGCGATGTTGTGAATTGATCCCTCGTTCTGAGACTTTGCCTGATCTTTGTTGTTCTGCATGTTTTTGTCATTCCAAATCACGCGATTTTCCCCCCCTTTTCCCATTGCCTCGCATCACTGCTTCTCAGGAGTGCGCATTGTGTAGACTCAGATCGCTCAGAAGATCTTTCAAATCTCAGATAGCTTGAAGCTCCTTCCAATCGTTCCCAAATGCTTGTTTTCTCGTAATTCTCGTGATCCGCGTTGATCTCGTTCACAACGTTGAGTTCCGCAACCCTCCCTCTCACCCTCCTTCTCAGTGCTCAGATCTCAGAGCTCAGAGCGTGGCTTTATCCATTTTGGGATTTTGTCCACCGCGCTGCTCTTCCACAATGTTCCACACAATGTTCCCCCTTGCGACTCAAACACGCTTCTTGCACATGCACCAAGCCTTTCAGAGACGAATGCATCTCACTGGAAGGGCGGTCGACGGAGCGCATCGGACGAGTGTGACGTGAACACCGTTCACACGACTCAACTCGCTCAAAAGTCCCCGCTCAAGGATGTTGTTGCAAGGACGGCGGTCCAGCCACACAATAAGCGTGTGAGTGTTTATGCGCTTGTTGTCTGCTTACGAGTGAGGCCATCTTTGGGAATGGCGCGCCGGGGTGGTCCTGTGGCGGGTAGCGGGACTGGATTTGGGGATCGAGCGGGATTGGATTCGCAGCCAGCGCAGCAGCACTCACAGAGGCCGTCCCTGCTGCTGTTGATGTTGTTGATGTTGATGTTGATGATGATGGTGCATTGGCAGGCGAAGGGGCGCGGGTGCTGGTCAATGACGACGACAGAGCAGCAGCAGCGGCAGCAGTGGATGAGGATGAGCGGGCGGCGAGCTGCTCCTCAATGTCTGGCACAAAGAGAGAGAGAGAGAGAGAGAGAGAGAGAGAGAGGGAGAGAGAACAAGGATGTAAGTTGGAAATCAAAGAGCTACAAGGGTTCAGGGGGTTATGGGGTTATGGGGTTGGGGTTTGTATGGGATTACCATTGGAGTTGACGCCAAACACTGCAAAGTAGTCGACCCAGCGCGAGGGATCCGACGACGACGACGCGGCGACGCCAGCCATCTTCGCAAATGGATGGAGACCAAGAAATAACAAAGACTGAATAAGGACTGAAAGATGATGATGATCGCAATACAGAATACAGTGCAGTAAGAACGTTCAGGTTAAATCTCTGTGCTGCTGTTGTTCATCCTCCGTTTCAACAGACGTTCCCCACTCATGAGATGGATGGGCATTCTGTGTTGAGTAGCGCATGCTGACCTTTTCCCTCTCCAAAATTTTCCTAAACCCGCAGTCCTTTTTTTCTCTTACTTTCTCAGACTTTTTATTCTTCTTCTTTTTTCTTTTCTCTCTTTCCAATTGCGTGTGTTCGTTCACTCATTGTAAAAAGTGTCATTGTTGATGCCAACATTGATCGCATCACAGAGCACAAGTAGTTCGAGTAGCACGAGTACAGCACGAGTAGCATGAGTGGCAATAGCATTGGCAATGGAACTCCACTGGCGGGTCCCGTCGTCGTCCCATCGCCCATCGGGTCGGCCTCATCCACTGCTGCCAATGCCAACATGGGCTCATCCGACTCTGTTGCTGGTCCGTCTGGCTCTGCTGGGTCGTCTGCGCTCGCATCGCGTGTCGCCACTCCAACGCCATCCACTGCTCAAGCTCAGGCTCAGGCTCAAGCTCAAGCTCATGCTGGCTCAGCCGACTCGTCGCTGTCCATGCTCACGTATGGCGTTGCTGGCTACGTCGACGACGACGACCAAGTGCCCGTCTGCATCAAGCACGTCGCCTTGCTCGCTGTCAGAGCATTCTACCCGCCAGACTGCGTCGTCATGCTCGACACCATTCTACGCTACAACCAGTAAGTGTTGATACAGCTCTTGATACTGATGCGGATCGAGATCAGTTGGACAAGGTGGAAATTTGAGAAGAACTAGAAGGAGCTCTTTTTGTTTGCCCATTCTGACGTTTCACATTGAATCCGTCCTTACTTGTCAAGAGTCACCGAGGAGGATCTCATGAAGTTCTTCAAGCTCGACAAAGACAAGGCCTCGGTAACGTTTACAATCGCACAGGATCTTCAAAACACTGCTCAGCAACTATGTCTTTTTTGTCGGTGTTTTCGCTCACTTGCCATGCTTGCACAGCTGAACAAGACGATCGCAGTGCTGCGAAGCAACAGATTCATCAAGGAAGTCAAAATAAAGCAGGTCAAGACGCCCGAGCAAAAGTACTCAAAGGCAGACATTATCTCGTACGTGGTCGACTATGAGTCGTTGGTCAACGTCGTCAAGTATCGCTTGCACAAAATCAACCAGCTACTGCGCCAGCAAACCGCTCGACTCGCCGAGACTGCCGACATGAGCATGGCCAAGTACAAGTGTGCCAAGTGCGGCCGCGGCTCGACCGAAGTCGACATTGTCAAGGCTCAGGACATTTTGCAACAGCAGCTGCACAATCCCAGCATCCCCAACCGCGACCCCGTGATTCTTCACCACGACGGCCGTCTGCTGTGCTACTTTTGCGGCGGCGATGTTGTCCCTGACGACCACGCCATCAAGCTCAGCCACGCCATTGGCGCGCGCGAATCTCGCTTCAACGAGCAAATCCGTCAGCTGGTGCTCAAAATCAAGGAAGTAGACAAAGTTACCTTCTACGACAAGGGGTATGCAGGCATTCAGCTACCACAAGTAAGGATGAGCGGGGCTGATCTGTTCTGGCTGCTTTTCTCGCCAATTTTGATTTTTTGATTACTCACACCCTGTGGATGGCATCGCTGTTTGTGCTAGGCCCCTGAAGATGCCATGTATGCGAAAGTTTCAACTGCCGACGTATATCAGGCGCCATCAGCTGCTCCAGCTCTCCAGTGGCGGTCTGGTCGACCAGCAGGTGGAATGGGCTCCTTGCCAACCGACAACATGGCCGTCCAGCTGGCAGATTCGAGTAAAGCACCTGTAAGTCATTGTTGCCGCCTGGTTTAGTTTTTTTTCAACTGAACTTGTCGATGGATCTTTCTTTGTAGTTGAAAGCCAAGGCTCCGCCAATATGGATGCAAAAATCGACCATCTATGTCGAAGACGAGCCGACAGGTAGATGCAACACAGCTGCTATGGTCTTTGTTGAAAAGACATGTGATGGAAATCAACGGTATGCTGACTCATCCTGCTTCTTTCGCACAGCTGTCCAGCCAGTAAAGCGATTCCGAGCCGACGACGAAGAAGAGCGAGAATCACTGCACCACGACCCTCAAAAGTACAGCGATTACTTGCGCGAAATGCAAGAAAGGGAGCGGCGGCACCACATCAACCGAGTGCTCGAGACAATGCCAGACGAGGCCAGCCCCATGGCAGTTTCCGCTCTTGGAGCCGATGGCGATTTATCTCAATCCAGCAGCGACACTGCGTTGGTAAGTGGCCCGTCCTTGCTTGCTGAGGCGCATAGGCATGTTCCGCTTCTGGGTTTCTCATCGTCATATTTTTTGCGAATGTAGGCGCTTGTTGGTGGGCGGCCCTACCCGCTTCACGAAATCACAGACGAGCTCATCGCCCAAATGTCGGACGACGAGTACAACCAATACTACATTTTGCTTGCCGAGTACATATGAGAGTGCTGTTGTGGTGGCTTGGTGGCGTTTCCTCTGACCATAAAGGCATCCAAAACAAACACAAACAAGAAACACCATGGCCAGATGTGCACGACTCCAGAGCTCAACCCAAAATTGCATTTTGAATTATTAGTACACGTGCACCATGCCGTACATGAACGTCCATAGCAACACGTAGGTTGAGAGTCCGTCAAACAGTCCATCGGTCGTGATGGCCGACGGTGAGCTAAAGTGAGCGGCAACATTGCGTTTGGCCTGAGGGGTCGGATGAAAGCGTCCAGGTAGCAAGTAGGAAGCGGTAGTAGCAGTAATAGATGTCCCATGTTTTGAATTCGTTTCCGAGGATCAAGTGAGGCGGGATCAGCGATTCAATAGAACAAGTGAGTGGAAGTTCAACGGTTTACAATCTGTCTTTCCCCCCAACCTTCAGCAAAACAACCACAATGACAATTCACACTTCCAAACCAAGTTCCGGTTTGTTTTATCTCGTACTTTGACGAACAGGAGCAAGGACAGCAGGAGCGATGCGACAAAGTAAAAGCCAAAGCCATAGAGACCCTGCACCCCCCGCCCCCGCGAGCACCAACAAACGCCCAAAAGCAGAACCAAAGCACACGCAAATGCGGTTAGTGAACTAAATCATCGGAGTGAGTCTGTGAGTGAGTGTGTGTGAGTGAGTGTGTGAGTGAGTCGAGAATATCGCCGCCGTTCCTCGTCCCTCGTCCCTCGTCTGTCCACACTGCTGCCTGCTTGTCTGACTCGCGTACCGTGAGCCCGAGGATGCCTGCAGTGCTTCCGCTGATGACTGCAGCGCCGGTGCGGATGCGTCCGATGACGGCAGTGTTGAAGCGCATGGACGTTGCGTCAAAGCGCTCGACTTCCTCAGCGGCGCCATTGCCAGCATTGCCGGGTGCTGCTGGAGCTGCCATTTTCGATTATTGTGAAAGTTATCAAAAAAATAATAAGAACTGAGCCATGTGTCTATCAACTGGGAATTGCATTGACAGAGTGTTCTCACATACTGAGAGACCCTCCTCAGCCTTGGAACTTGGTGTCGATGCTGAAGAGGTACCGACAAAATAAGTAACCCTGCAACGGTTCCTATTGAGACTAGAGATTAATTCGGACATACTTGAACAAGGGCAAGGCAGGAGGAGGTCGGGAATGGGTCTAAAAGTGAGGGGGAGAGGGGTGAAAGGGGTTTGAGCTCGTTCACGTCACTTGGCAACTTTTGATGCGTTGTTTGTCACGCAACGCCCACTTCTCCTGCGTTGTTTTTACCTCGTGAGAGGTTTCCGTGCTGAGAGACAACAGTGCGTGGTTTGTTCAAAATGCAATGCATGAACTAGGATGAACAGTCTGTATTGTTTTTTTTTTCTTTCTTCTTTTGTCGAATGTCGCACAGCCAAGACCGCCAAGACCGCCAAGAGATTTCTGTTCGGCGGCCGCTCTCGCCCACAGCTGCAGACCGTTCTCCGAGCGAAGTCCAGCGCGCCCGCGTGGAGCAACTGCCGCCGGCCGCGGTCGGGCGAGAAAGGCTGGAAGCCGAGATTGCCCGATTGAATACAACACTGGCGGAAAGCCGCGAACGTGTGCGACACTACGAGGACCTTGCAACGGCTGCACGCGATGCAGAAAATGTCGCACAGGAGCAGCAGTATGCGAATCAAGCGCAGAGCTGGCAGGCAACTATTGCCCCCACGACTCAACTTTTGCTTGCACGGGTCAATGCTCAACCAGGCCCTAGTGAAGGTTTGTCAGCCTTGTCCAGTTCTTGGTCTTGCACATGGAGCCTCACTATCAATGTGTTTGCGCGTGTTTGTTGTCAACCGAATGACAGATCATCAAGCACTTGTAGCTCTTCAAGCAGAAAATCGGCGGCTTACGATCCAACTTCAAGGCGAGCTTCCGTGTGAGTATTGTTCTCTCTGTTTGGAGGTTTCGAGACTGAGAGCAGCACTGCTTGCTCACATTGTGACCCCCCGGTTGGTAGTGGACGAGGACGACGAGCTTGCCAGATTTTGGCGCGCGCTTCATCGTGGCGAGGTGAACGAGCAGCGACTCGAACTCGAGAGTGTCAGCGTACTGTTCCTAGTTCTTCCTGCAAACGTGTTCTGGCTGGGCAATCCTAATTTGGGTTCCGTCCTCGTGGTTCGCGAGAGCTACGAAGGACTCTTCGACGTGATCACCGACGCTGCAAACGCGCTTTGGACGAACTGGATTGTCACTGGCAACCCTGGCATCGGCAAGACAGCCTTCTCGGCGTACTTTTTGTACCGCATCTTTCGGCAGAACAGGGAAAACAATGTTTCGTTGCCGTTTGTCTATGAGCCGGCTGCTACGGGAAGGTACCAAGAGCGGCGTTATCTTTTGCGTGCCGATGGGTCTGCTTCTTACAGCCACCATGGTGTTAAGGACACTCTCCGCAACGGACAAGTCTGGCTCATTGTAGATGCCAATCCCCCACGTCGCTACGGCTCCGCTAAAGTTCTGCTCGTCACAAACCCGTTTCGCCCAATTTACAAGGAGCTTGAAAAGGACGGCGGTTTTGTGCTGTTCATGCCAGTGTGGTCAGAACTCGAGATCGAGGCTTACTTGCAACGGTTTGCAACAACCATGGCTACACGGGAGGCCGGCGCGTACTTGCAGTCTGCCAGAAGTGTGTTTTTGTGCTGGGGTGGCATCGCGCGTGAGGTACTGCATCCAAAGCTTGGCGGTCGTCAACGTATCCAGGACGCCATTGCTGGATGCGTCTTTCAAAAGGTCATCAACTCTGACGTCGAAAACCTGGCAAGTGAGAACAGCATCTTGCATCGTGTGCTCCATATCGAGGTACTGCCCCTCGATCCCAACCGGCCTGTTGATGAGTGCGGCAGGCGTATTCTACCCTATTCGCGTTACCGCCTGAGGTTTGCCTCCAAATGGGTTAGCGAGCAAGTTTTTCGAAAGTTCCGGACCGAGGAGAGAGATCGACTTCGGCGCTTTCTCAGCGCTGCGGAGGACAGCCCACGGCACGCATCGCTCCGTGGGCAGCTTTTTGAGGAGTACGCGTCCAATTGTCTTCAGACAGGTGGCACATTCCCTAGACGTCATCTTGAAACAGGCGTCGGTGACGAGTTGCAGTTGCGGCCGCTCACTTGCATCAATTTCCGTCAGCTGACTGAGATTGATCTCAGCATCCCCAACCGTTACTACAGTCCGACCACTCGTAATTTGGCAGCTGTCGACGCCATTCTTTCTCCGAATGTCATTCTGCAGATGACTGCCAGCCGATCGCACCCAGTCCAATCGGAAGGCTTGCGGCTGGCAATCTCTCGCATGTTGCAACAAGCGGGTCCCGCGGTGCTCTATTTTGTGGTGCCTAGTGACATTTACCCGACGTTTCCGCGCCAGACATACCTTGGCGTGGATGGCCGTGTGCTCGAGACATGGCCAGCTGAGGTCGACGCAGCTCAGCAGTTTGCCCTGTGCATTAATATCGATCCGTTGTAAAAAGTTGGACGAGATCATGCTCCGTGGCTGTCAACAAAACCTCAGTAAAAGCAAAAGTTGGAAAGGACAGAAAGTTCCAAAGTGCAAATGACAGAAAATCCAAAGTTCCCTTGAAACTCGACCTCGTTCCAACAGGGCACGTACAACCAGACTTTTGTGAACTGAGTTGTTGGATGTTTCATTGCACTTTTCATGTTCATGTTCTTTGTTTGTTGAGTTTGGTCCGCCTCGTCCTAAAATCTGAGTGCAAATTGCTTCTGCTCTGGTTGTTCCCCTTTTGTTTGCTTGTTCACTTTTGTGTTGGCCTTCCTGTCTTCACACCGTCATCAATCACGAATCTTTCTCTGTCGCATTCTGTCCCTTTTCTCATTGGTTTCAGTCTCTTTCTCTCCTTTTTTTTCTTTTTCCCCTTGAATCCAGTTTTAAGATTGGCCCTGAATTTGTTATCATTTTCCAGTTTATTTTGTATTTTTTTTTTCAGGTTGCCTGTTCCGTTTTAAATTGCTTTCTCTTTGCAACACCTTGCCTACACACACACACACACACACACACACACACACACACACACACACACACGCACACACACACACACACACACACACACACACACACACACACACACCCAACAAGCTAACATGGCAACACACGGCACGGCATCTTGTTGTTTTGGTGTTTGTCCATTGCTCTGGTTTTGTCGCTTTGGGAATGTTGCTGTCTTTCAACTCTGTTCTCGCTATCAGCTCAGGCATCAGCTTTGCCGATAGATCACCTTGACTCAGGTTGTGTCGACATCGGTGACAGGCTTGGTGGTCGTGGTGGTGGGTGGCGTGGAGGGCCGGGATTGGCTAGGCAAAACACAGTGATTCAGAACCAGAAGATCTGCATCACACGAATGAGCCGATAGCTGTGGCGAGGAATCTCATGACAAAAGCGATGAACGCGGCATGAAAAGCCATCCACGAGTTGGCTGCATCGTCCTGGACTGGCGGAGGGGAGGGTGCGCGTCTTAATTGGCCAAAAGCGAGAACTCGCCTGACTGATGTTTCCATTGCAGATGTTTTTTAGACGTACGTCGCGGCAGCGCGCGCTGTTTGCGCAAGCCAAGTCTTCCAGGTCGGTCGAGTAAGTATCGTTCAAGACCGAGGGAGTGGCTGTTTTCGCGCGCTGACTTGTTTGGCGGCATCAAGGCTCCAAAACTCAGAAATCACTGACGCGGATGCTTTGGTGATTGCCGAGGGTCTCAAGGCAAACAGCAACTTGCAGACGCTTAAGTAAGAAGTCACAAGCAAGTGAGTCGCTCAAGACCAGAGCTGACGCGGATTTTTCGAATTAGTTTGAATGACAACCAGATTGGCGACAAGGGAGCAAAGGCGATTGGATCGGCACTTCGGAACAAAAGGATTCTGTCTGGTCTCTAGTACGTTTTGGTGTCGTTGATGAGGCTATTGATCAAGCGGGTCTGATCTGACCGATTGGACACAGTTTGGGCGGTAACAGTATTGGTGACGCTGGAGCTCGAGCCATTGCTGAAGCCGTAAAGACGGCGCCTGAGATGACTCACCTCTGGTATTGTAGTCGCACATTGGGCCTTCCGTCGCGTCTCTAGCATTGCTCAAACATTCTTTGTTTCTGATGGTTGTCTGCATAGGCTGTACAAGAATCAAATTGACGACGCGGGAGCACAGGCGATCGGATTAGCGCTTCGGAACAAGCCGAAGCTCTCCACTCTCTTGTATGCTTTGGTGCGGTCACGGGGGCTATTGGTGACACGGCTCTCACTTGCAATATTCGATATAGCTTGTTCGAGAACAGTATTGGTGATACTGGAGCTCGTGCCATCGCTGAAGGTCTGCTGGCGTCGACCGCGTTGACGGACCTCAGGTATTGTGATTGCACATGAGAACTTTGATCGCTTCTCTGACTTTGCTCAAGAATGGCTTGCTTCTGACATTTGTCTGACATAGGATGTATGACAACCAAATCGGTGACGCAGGAGCACAGGCGATCGGATCTGCGCTTCGAAACAAGACCAACCTGTCTTCTCTCCAGTACGTTCTGGTTGTGGACAGTGCCTTCTGGGCGCTCGTATCTAATGTGACCGTTTGATGCAGCTTGAACACGAACAAGATTGGTGACATTGGCGCTCGTGCCATCGCAGAAGGCCTGACATCGACTGCGCTGACTCAACTCGGGTATTGTTGTCGCGTTTGAGTTGTAAACGCATGTTTAGCTTCGCTCAGAGTTGACTTGCGTGTGTTGCCCGTCTGATGTAGGATGCACACCAATGAGATTGGCGAAGCCGGAGCGCGGGCGATCGGAACTGCGCTCCGAAACAAGGCCAATCTGTCGAAATTCTAGTATGTTCTGGTGGTTTCACAGGGGCGATTGGGCGCGACACTAACTTGGTCAAGTTGATGCAGCTTGAGCAAGAACAACATTGGTGACGCCGGAGCTAGTGCCATCGCTGAAGGCCTGCAGACGTCAAGTGCGCTGACCGACCTCAGGTTTGTCGGTCGCACGTTTAACTGTTGGTCGCGTCTCCAAATTTGCTCAAGAGTGAGTTACTGCTGACTTTTGTCTGATCTAGGATGAATGCCACTCAAATTGGCGACACGGGAGCGCAGGCTATCGGATTCGCGCTCCGGAACAAGCCTAATTTGTCAGCACTTGGGTACGTGCTGGTGGTGTCGCAGTGCCTCATGGGTGCGTTCTAATATCAGCAATTTGATTTAGTGTCGATACAAACAAGATCACTGATGCCGGAGCTCGTGCAATTGCCGAGGGACTGAAGACGTCGACAGCGCTTACTCAGCTCGCGTATGGTATTCGCATGTTTGACCGCATCTCCACCTTCGCTCAAGAATGGCTTGCTGCTGATTTTTGTCTGATCTAGGATGAATGCCAATCAAATCGGCGACGTGGGAGCGCAGGCGATCGGATCTGCGCTTCAGAGCAAGGTTTTTCTGTCGAAACTCAAGTAAAGTTCTGTTGCGGTACAGGGGCGACGGGTGTGCGGTTCCACATGGACGAATATGATGCAGTACCATGAGCTTTTGAACGCTAAACGTCGCTGACAATTTATTTTCGTGTTCTGTTGCGATAGTGTGTCGGACAACCAGATCTCCTCAAGTGCGGTCCAATTTTTATCCTCATGCGTTCCCTCAAATTGCGAGTTGTCGTGAGTTACACTTGTTTGATGGGTGTTTAGAGCTGTCTTGTCGTTCTGACTTGTTCATGTTCAGGACCGAAAACCAGCGGGCTCGTGTTCAAGTCGCTGCCCCCGGCCGCGTTCCATCGGCATCGACTTCTGTGCGCACTTCAGCCCCACCGCCACCTACCGGCGTTCGAAATTCAATCACGAGTCCATCCCGCATCCCAGTAAAACCCCCGCTACCAAGTACTCCCTACTCGCTTCCCGCCACGCCTGAACCGATGTCTGAGCAAGTTCGCCAACTCCAGGCGCGTATTGTCCAAATGGAACAAGCTCAGCAGACGACAGCCACTGCACCCATCATCTCCAACATTCTGAAAGTACCATTGCATGTTCTGTCGCAAGCCACAGCGCAGTTTTCAGAGTCCAAGCGCATCGGTGGCGGTGGATTTGGCAGCGTCTACTCTGGTGTCTGGAGCGGTCAGCAAGTTGCCGTCAAACGCTTGGCAGCAGATTCAACCCAAGGCATCGCTCAGTTCGAGGCCGAGCTCGAAGCCCTCTCGCGTTTCCGTCACCCGAACATTGTCACCATCATGTGTTATGCTCAAGAAGGCAACGAGCGCTGCTTGGTCTACGAGCTGATGGCAAACGGTTCTGTTCGCGATCGTCTTGATCGCAAGGATGGGACGCCTGCATTAAGCTGGCAGCAGCGCCGAAACATTGCGACCGATATTGCGAACGCCATGCACTTTGTGCAGACTGCGATTCCGCGCCAGCCGCTGTTCCATTTGGATCTCAAAACAGACAATGTGCTGCTGGACGCTCAGTTCAACGCAAAGGTCGCCGACTTTGGTCTGACGCGCTCTGCTCCAGCTCAAGTGGATGCACACAGCTACATTCGTACGCAGACGGTTCAAGGAACCCTTCAGTACATTTGCCCAGAGTACCATCACGAAGGCAAGGTTTCTATCAAAACGGATGTGTACTCGAACGGCATGATTCTGCTTGAGCTCGTTACGGGACAGCAGCCCAGTATCAATCTGATGGGTACCGTTCGACGCGAGCTTAAGAAGAGCCGCAAAATCGATGCGGTGCTTGACAAGGCGATCGACTGGAGCCCTCAAGACAAGGAGTCGGCACAAGCCATAGCGGAGCTTGCGCTTGATTGCCTCGAGCCCACGCGAGTTGATCGACCGTCGTTTGGCGAGATCCTGAGACGATTGTCGGGCGAAGAAGCTGAAGTAAACGAGGACAAGACCATCGAAGACAGCGAACGCGAGTGCTTGCTCTGTTGGAGCGCCCCCACGAATGCCAAGCTGGTGCCGTGCTGCCACGCATGTGTCTGCGTTGCATGTGCTCAAACGATGATCCAGCGTCAAGACAAGTGCATGATCTGTCGAGTGCTTCCGACCTCGTTCCAACAGGGCGCGTACAACCAGACTTTTGTGAACTGAGTTGTTGGACGGTTCTCCAATGTTTCATTGCACTTTTCATGTTCATGTTGAGTTTGCTTCGCCTCGTCCTAAAATCTGAGTGTAAATTGCTTCTGCGCTGCTACGTGTCCTTTTTCCGGTTGTTCCCCTTTCGCTTGCTTGTTCACTTTTGTGCTGGCCTTCTTGTCGTCAATCATGAATCTTTCTCTGTCGCATTCTGTCCCTTTTCTCATTGTCGGTTTCACACGTGAGTGTGCATCCCACCTTCTCCCAATAGTCTGTTTCTCCCCCCATGCGTCCGCACGCCTTACTTTCTTCGACTCTTTCATTCTCCGTTTCACGGGTGCACATGCTCATGCATTGGCGCCTCGCCTTTTTCTTCTCCGTTCTTCGCATTCCACTATGCGCCCAGCTCCCTTAGGTCTCGGACAGCCGTTTGAGTCAGGCCCTGTTCTTTTGTTTGCTGTCCACCCATCCTTCCATTTATTCACTGATTCGGTCCCACCTCATTCTTCGTGTTCCAGTGCCGCTCGCTCTCACACACGCAAGCCTTCTCTGATCTTGATTGAAACTGACCTGATCAGTCATTTTTTTTTTTTTTTTTTGTAAGTGAACGTTTTTTTTTTTTTCACCTTCTTCTTTCTCCCTTCACGCTCACTTGTCGCTCCATTTGCGATTTCAATTCCCCATTCACACGTTTCCATCGAGTACTTTCCCCCCCTTCCATTCAAATTCCACAATGGGATTCCTGAGATCTGGCGACACATTCCCCCAGATCTGATAGGTTCCACAATGTGGTTGCACAAATGTATGCAAATTCATCAAAAAAAGAAAAAAAAAAAGGCATCCACCAAAGCCGTTAATGCTTGAGACTGACTGAGATCAAAGTCGTCCATGTGTGCTGCCGTTGATCGGTTGTTTCTTGTGAACCAAACCCGATACCACTCTGACGAGTTGGCGAAAGTGTGCCGCACGCAGAGGCCCTCCCCTCTTTTGAATTCAACATTGAGTGAGCTCCCACGCGGACAGTTGCGGTTTTTTTTTTCAATTTATTCCCCTTCATTCACGTCTCCTTTTCCTGAGGACAGACACAGTTCGGTTGGCACTTTTATTAGCGCAAACTCGCCTTGTTGTTTGCCTTATGAATGAAGGCCCGACATCTCCCCCTTCCCTCCAATCCATCACTCTCATGAAGGGGGAAAAATGGATGATTCGCAGTGAGATGGATCACTTTTTTCCAACACCCCCGTCATGCGCTCTTTTCCCCCTCCTTGACTTTTCCACCCAACGCTTCACCACTTCTCTGGTTGGTTGGTCTTGTAGCTTACAAGCAATCGACCGACTTTCCGCCTTCCCACTGCCCTCCAACGACTGTTGAAACAGCAGCGAGCAAAATATGCGCGTGTGCATGCGAAATTTTTCTTTTTCATTTTTATCATTTTTTTTTTGAATTTTCAAAAAATAGCTTCATTCCCATCACAGTGCACAAAACGGGCGAACCGTTGAACGCTTCATCCTTTTTTCTCGCTTTCACTGTGTTCTGTGTTGTGCTCGGTCTGGCAGTCGCTGTTGGCCGACGTGAGCCAACTGGGGGGCAGCCCTCTTCATCATCTTTCTCTTGTTCTTTGCTCCCTCGAGGACACCGAAGGAGGACTTTTTTTTTTTTTTTTTTCCCCCTTTCTGCTGAGTCTTTGTCAGCCTTTCCCGCCCTTTTTTTGAGCCGCCCTTTTTCATGACACTGTTGGCTTTGTTTCATTCCCCAGCACGGATGTCTGTTGCACAGAGTGCATTGTGCACTACGCTATCAATGTTGCATTCAACGTGTCATCGCTGGCTTGCTTTCGGGTGGCTTTCTCTTTGACGAAGTGTTCTTTTTTTCCGTGACTCATGCAAGTGGGCGTGAATTAGCTTGGTTTGATTCATTTTGATTTCAAATTCCTGAAGGAATTAATCAAAAAGAAAAAAAAAAAAGAAAAAAGAAAAGAACATTCTTACCGAAAAAAGAAGCGAGAAAAAAGTTTGCCAACTACAACTTGATTGAAGGGTTGTTTTCCGAGTCAAACATTAAGATTGAAAGTTGGATAAAGGAAGGTGGTTGGCGGCAGAGGGAAAGACGGGGCAACATTAAAGAGAAAGAGAGAGTTAAGTGAGTTCGTTGGCCATGTGGCCGACTCGCCCACCCCCCCCTCAGACTCTCTCCTTCCATCTCTTTGTGACTTGCATTGAAAAAATGATTCTAGTGGAGAGAGAAGGCCGTTCATCTGCATTCAATGGATCAGGAACACCAAAAACAAGCTCCGAAATGGCGCGCAGATTTGTCTCTCAGTGCAGAGTCGTAGTCAGTCTCAATGTGACTGATTGACTGACTGACCGACTATGATTGAGCCAGTTAGACTAACCAGAACCGCATGGAAAAGGAAGGAAGGAAGGAAGGGTGTCTTTGTTTTTGGTGCGATGGGGACATGTGCTTCATGTCTCACTCGTTCTTCATCTCTTCTCGCCCACTCTCTATCTCTCTCTATCTCGCTATCTTCATATCGATCTGGACATTTTCTCTTTTCGTCCTTGTTGTCGCTCGTTTTTTTTTTTTTCCATTGTATTTTCCATTGCTTTTGGGTTTGCCTCCCTTTTCATTATTGTGTTAATTGTCATGCAAACTTTGAACTCACTCTTTATCATTTATTTTGGATAGAAGCGAGTCACTTTTTCTCTCTTTTCTTCTCTTTCTTCTCTTCTTCTCCTCTTCTCGCTTCTCTCTCTCTTCTTCTTCTCTCTCTCTCTCCCCGAGTCCAATCCTCAACCACTACCTCAAGCCAGGAAAGCAAAAATGGCCCGCCCGTCATCACTCGTGCTGATCGCGTGCACCCTCGCCATCCTCGCGTGCGGTTTGTCAACTTCCATGGCGCAAGACGTGACCCCGGCCTCGACCGCCTCTGTCGCCTCCGCGGCGGCTGTCTCGGCGTCGGCCCTCGGCACGGTCGTAGCTTGCAATGCCTGGGCCAGCGCTGCGTGCATCTGCTCGCTCGGCACGCTTCAAGTCGACTGCTCGGGTCTCTCCTTGACAACTCTTCCAATCGGCATCCCCCTCACGACCAAAGTGCTCCTCCTGAACAACAACCAGATCAAGGATCTCCCTTCCCTCACCCAGTACACTCTGCTCGAGACCCTCCAACTCAAGTCCAACCTGCTCACGACCTTCCCCACCAGCGCCTTCCTGCCCGTCATGCCTTCGCTCAAGGTTATGTGAGTGGTTTTTGATTTTTTTTTTGTTTTTGGGTATCCACCTGCCAGCCCAATCCTGCCTGCTGTCTGCTGCCTGCTGCCGGACGAATCGACTAACACTGACATCCTCTCGTTGTTTGCAAATTGCCAGTCATCTCTCTGGTTCCGCTCCCACGCTCAGCAATGTCATTCCCACGCTCCAAGCGTCTGATTTGGCTGCCACTCCCAACCTCGAAAATCTGTAAGTCCCGTCACTCTGTCTCGTTTTATTAGCAACATCACGGTCTGGAATCTGTTTTTTCCAAATGTCATTCGGCAAAACTGACTCGCAAAATACCATTTTTTTTGTTTCCACACATCTCTCTCTCGCAGCGTCGCCGATCGCATCTCCCTGACAACCGTCGCGTCCGGCCTGTTCCAAAATACTCCCAACATGACGTTCGTCAACTTTGAGAACAACCAGCTGACCACGCTGCCTCCTGGTCTGTTCCAGGGCCTGCGCCTGATGGGCCCGACGGGCTTTGTTTCGCTTCTTGCCAACCCTTTCGTCAGGACACCCCCCTCGACGTTTGGCAGCGTGTTCAACCCGTCCGTCTGCCACTACATGTGCGCAACCTGCTTTGGCCAGCTCCAAAACCAGTGCTGCTACACAAACTGCTCGACCTGCACCTCGGCCGCCCCCAACGCGTGCACCAGCTGTTACGCTGGCTTGGGCCTTGTCGACACGACCTGCTCCGACCCGACCGTCGTTTCTTCCGTTGCCGCCAAGCGTAGCTCCATCTCGGCCGCAACAGCTTCAGCATCCCTGGCCAGCGTCGCCACCTCCGCCTCGGTCGCTTCGACCCGCTCTGCGTCTGCCGCTTCGGCCGCCACTGCTGCCACTGCCGCTGCCCTCTTCTCGTCTGCCTCTGCCGTCTCTGCAGGCACTGTTTCGGCCAGCTCTGCGTCGGTCAAGTCGATCGCCGCGGCCTCCTCTGCGGCCGCAGCCTCTGCTTCCATCGCCGCTCTGCCTGTTGCCTGCGATGGCTGGACCTCGAATGTCTGCGATTGCAACGAAGCAGCGCTCACCGTCAACTGCAGCAGCCGCTCCCTGACTGTTGTTCCGCGCAGCATTCCCAGCAACACGCAGTCCCTCGACTTGTCGTCCAACCTGCTGGCTACCATCTCGGCAAACGTCTTTTCGTCGTTGAG
>NW_011887306.1:31778-103921 GCF_000151315.2 Capsaspora owczarzaki ATCC 30864 | reverse complement strand
TCCCGCTGCCTGTCAGAGTTGTCGCGCTCACTCTGTTTCGTGGCTTCAAACCATGGGTGGCGGCAACCCGCCCCAGCACCCTGGACTCGCACGGGCGTCATCACCGCGTGCCCATCGACCTGCGCAACGTGCGTTGGCAGCGGTGTGAGCGTTGTTTGCTGCGCGGTCAACTGCACCACTTGCAACTATGACGCGTCGACACCGTACTGCACTAGTTGCTATGCCAGCTACGTTCCCATCAACGGTGCTTGCTTCCCCGACTACCTCGGCGTCCAGGTCTCACGCTCCGTTGCCACCATGGCCACCCGCGTCTCCGCCTCGTCTGCCTCCGCCGCCAGCACCGCCAGCGCTTCGGTCATTGCCATTTCTTCGATGAGCGCTGCCTCCATCGAGTCGATCAAGCAGTACGCGGCCAGCACGGCATCTGCCTCGTTCGCCACCATTGCCTCCGCCACCGCCGCTTCTGCGACGAGCGTCTCCGACTCTGTCTCATCAAAGCTCGCCGTGGCCACGGCATCTGTCGCGTCCATCACTTCTGCCGCCTCCGCCTCCGCCGATGCCGCGTCTTCCGCGCGGGTTGCCGCCTCCGAGTCTGCGTTTGTTGCCTCCACCTCTGCCGCGTTTGCTTCGTCTGTCGACCAGGTCGTGTCTGCTTCTTCGGCTTCAATGGCGTCGTCGGCCTCGGTTGTGCAAGCCTCTCTTGATGCCATCGAGTCTTCGACTTCTGCTATTGCCGCATCCTCTGCTGCCGTCATTTCTGCGTCCTTGGCTGCCCTTGTTGCATGCAATGGCTGGACTAGCAGTCTGTGCAACTGCAACCACGGAAGCTTCGTGGTCGACTGCAGCAACCGCGGTCTGATTCGCGTTCCGAATGGCATCCCTACCGATGTGAGCGTGCTCGTCCTCAACCAGAACTCGATTAGCGCCATCCCTGACGATGCCTTTGTGCCCTTCACGCTGTTGTCCGACCTGCAGCTTGTGAACAACGAGCTGGATGCCGTTCCCAGCTCTAGCTTCGGAGGCTCCCTCGTTTCGCTTCAGTCCCTTGACTTGTCTGGCAACCACATTGAGCAAGTTGATGGTGCATCCTTCACCGCCGTGCCAAGCCTCAAGTCTGTGTACCTTGCTCGCAATCCTCTGACTGCCATCTCCGCTGACGCCATTTCCGGCTTGATCACGTTGACAACGTTCTCGCTCGCCAGCACGCAGCTCACCACGCTGCCCGAAGGTCTGTTTTTCGGTCTGACCCAACTGCAATCGGTGGAAACAGACAACATTGTCTGGTCCGAGTACCCGCCGCCGAGCATGTACGAATCGAGCGGAGTCCTGACGTTCTGCAACCCGACCTGCCGCACCTGCAACACCAACAATGTTTGCTGCCCTGAAGGCTGCCGCGCCTGCGGCCCTGACCAATCAGTCTGCACTGCCTGCTCCAACACGTACACTCTGCTTGGCTCCATTTGCGTTTCGGCTCAAGGCATGTCCACCATTGCCGCCTCGTCCGCGTCCATTTCTGCCTCCGCTGCCTCCGTCTCGATTGTTGATGCTTCTGTGAAATCAGTGTCGTCCGCCTCGGCAGCTTCTGTCGCCTCTGTCGCCACCGAAGTGTTCTCATCCTCTGTGTCTGCTGCGTCCGCCTCTTCTGCCGCTGCAGTCCAGGCCTCGCTCGCTGCCGTATCTGCTGCCTCCGTCGCCGCAGCGCTTGCTTCCGCCGCCAGCTTGGCCTCCGAGGCCTCTGCTTCGTCTGCAACCGTGGCCTCGATTGCCTCTGCCTCATCGGCGTCGGTCGCAGCCTCCATCGCTTCGGTTGCTTCTGCTTCCTCCGCGTCCGTCGCTTCCATTGCCTCTGCCTCGTCCGAGTATGAGGCCTCGACAATGTCTGTCTTTGCAGCATCGGTTGCCGCCGTTGCGTCTGCCGCGTCTGCTTCCTCCGCATCTGCCGCGTCTGCCGCTTCTGCGTCAACGGCATCTGTTGCGTCTGCAGCGTCTGCTTCTTCGGCATCTGCAGCGTCTATCGCGTCTGCTTCCACGGCATCGGTTGCGTCCGCCGCGTCTGCCTCCTCGGCATCGATCGCATCAGCTTCGTCTGCCTCGGCTGCTTCTATTGCGTCCGCTTCGTCTGCCTCCGCCGCGTCTCTGGCTTCCATGGAAGCTGCATCTGCCGCATCTGCTCATGCGACTCAAGCTGCCTCGGCATCCTCGGAGGCCTTTGCATCTGCCACTTCGCGTGCCTCCCAGTCTGTCATTTCTGCCTCGTCAGCCTCAGCCGTTGCCGCCTCCATCGCTGCTCTTGGCAACAAGGACAAGGACGACGGTGGTTCCAACGGCGGTGCCATTGCTGGCGGTATCATTGGCGCCCTTCTCGGCCTCATCCTTATCATTGTTGTGATTTACTTTGTTCGGGACCATCGTCGCCACCAGAACGAGCAACAACAGGCTGGCGGCAAGACCATCCCCCCGACCAAGGGCTCGTCCTCTTCCGTGCAAGACATTCCCATGACACCCATGACCTCCAATGCGGCCGCCGCTGGTGGAGCATCCGGCTCGTCGTCGTCGTCGGCGGCTTCGGGCTCGCGTCCTCGGCTGAGCTCCAGCTTCAACATGACCGACTATCCTCGCGTTGTTCGCTCTGTTGCCAAGCCGGCTCAGCCCACGGCACCAGCAGGCCCCGCACCCGTCACACCAACTGTTCCCAAGGGCGCTGAGCCTGCCGCCGCTGCCACACCAGCACCGGCACCAGCATCTGCGACACCTGCAGCAGAGCCCAAGAGCGCAGAGCCCAAGAGCGCAGAGGAAGCACCAAAAAAGACAGTCGAGCCGGCCCACGCTGTGGTTTCAATGCCCGAATTGCACGACGATGAGGATGCTTCGTTTGTGTAAAGGCAAAAAAAACGGACACGCGTTGTCCTCTTGTTTTTGGTAGTTGATTGTCGTTATTCAGCCAATGCCATTGTTGGTCTTAGTTGTGTTCTTGTGTTTTCTCGTCCGTCCTCCACTCCTTTTGCGAGCTCCTTTTTTTTTTTTTTTTTAGTTTTTGCTTGTTCTGTGAGACGCTGTTTGTGTGTTTTCCAATGTACTTTTGAACTGGTACGGATTTTCGCCCATTTGGATTGTAGATGGTTCAACTAGTGTTCTGTTGTACGGTAGCAGTGTTTCATGTGTTTTGTGGAATGTAGTAGTTTATGAGGAACATGATCGCTTTCGAGTTCGAAGCAGAACGGAAAAGATCAAGCGCACTTTGGAGCTGGTTTTCATAATCCAGGTTGCAGTCCCATCATCAGCACTCGCAGTCTATTCACCCCCTGAGTCATGAGTTTCGTACGATTCAGTCGTAGTTTATGACGAATTCGATCACGCACGCTGAGACCCATTGAATGTTGAGTTTGAAGCACTCCATGTACAAAAATGAAGATGTTCCTTTTTGAATGTCTATCGCGAGCGGTTGCATTGTTGTATTCGAGCTGCTGCTGAATAGACCTCCAACCAAACCCACCGTCGCTCAGAAGTTGATTCTCGCCCACCAGCCATCCAAAGCGACCCCCAAGGCTGAGCTCCTCCTCCTCCTCCTCCTCCTCTTTGTGAGTTTTTTGACTTTTTGTTCGTTTCCCAACATTTTTTTTTTTTTTTTCGTTTTCTCCGTTTTTTTTTTTTTTTTTTTTTTTGTTTCTCGCGTTTTCGTGTGTGTTTGCGTTCGCTTCTGTTTTTTGCTCGCTCGTCGTCCGTCTTTGCTTTGCTTTGTGTGAGAGAGTTCGTTTGAGAGAGCTGGTTGAAGTCGGAACGAGGGAACGAGGGAGGAAGGATGAGCAGCGACTGAAGTGAGGTGGGGATGCGAATCTGCGTTCCGGTCACACACGCACACACGAGCGTCGCTGATCCTGTCGTGCCCCCCAAAACCCCCCTCAAAAACACGTAGCAAAAGCCCACAGCAGCACTTGCTTCTGAACGCAGACCGCCGAGCGTGTCACTGCGAAAACGACAGGAAACGCAGTAGAATAAAAGAATAAAAAAGCAACAAAAAAAAAAAGACCTCTGTTCGTGTCCTCCTCACGCCATTCGCTTCAACTTGCATTGGGGAAATCCACCCCCCCTCTCTTTGTCTCTTTGTCGCTTGTTCCCCACAGTCATCAGTTTGACTGCAGCTGCTTGCGTTTCAACATCGACCACATTTCATCCACAAACACATCCTCAACTTGCAGACTATGAAAAAGCGAAGGTGAAAACGCCCCACTTTGTTCGCTTTTTTTTTTTTTTTTTTTTTTTCCTCCGTTGTTCGCGCATTCACTGTTTTTACTTCATCATTCTTCCCCGCGGTTCAGATCTCAATCATCGCATCATCATCATCATCATCGTCATCATCAAACTTGAGCGTATTTTTAATTCTATTTGACCAAAACTCTTTTCATTCTCAGTCGTTCTTTGAACAATCAAAAATCGTGCGTGAGCAGCTCAACAAAAAAACAACAAATCTTAAAAGAACGCACAGTCACGGCCGCATCAATCACTGTGGGAAGCACTGGTGACCATTGAGCGATGATACTGTGAAACTCGGATGATGAAGCGATAAGACGATGAAAACTATCACACTACTATCACACGAGTGTGACTCTGAATGACTGACTACATGGCATACACTTGCATTCGACGTTGAATCTGATGCACCCCGACCTCACTGTTTCCAACCCCTTCTCACGGATCACAGAAGTCGCTTCTACAAGAACCAACACACACACAACCAAAAAAAAGATGACGCTCTCCAAGGTCGGCCTGGTGGGCCTCGCTGTCATGGGCCAAAACCTCGCCCTCAACGTCGCCTCCAAGGGTTTCCAAATCTCGGTCTTCAACCGCTCGTACGAGAAGACCCAGGACACTGAGCGCCGCGCCAAGGAGGAGGGCAACCTGCCCCTCGTCGGCTTCAAGGAGATGAAGGACTTTGTCGCTGTATGCCATCTATTTGAGCTTTTTTTTTTTTTTTTTTTTGTTTGGCTTGTTGACATGCTCTTTTGATCTCACCATCTCTTCTTCTCCTCCTTTTCCTCCTTCTCCCAGTCGCTCGAGAAGCCCCGCCGCGTCATCATCCTCGTCCAGGCTGGCAAGCCGGTCGACGAGACCATTGCCAAGCTGTCCGAGCACTTGGAGGCTGGCGATTTGATTGTCGATGGCGGCAACGAGTGGTACGAAAACACCGAGCGTCGCGCCCAGGAGGTTGCTGCCAAGGGCCTGCTCTACATGGGCATGGGCGTGTCTGGCGGCGAGTCTGGCGCCCGCAACGGCCCATCCCTCATGCCCGGCGGCCCCAAGGCCGGCTACGACCTGATGGAGCCCATCATCACCAAGATTGCCGCCCAGGTCGACGGCCCGTGCGTCACCCACATTGGCCCTGGCGGCGCCGGCAACTATGTCAAGATGATTCACAACGGCATCGAGTACGGCGACATGCAGCTGATTGCCGAGGCGTACGACATTCTCCGCACGGTCGGCGGCTTCTCGAACGCCGAGCTCAAGGCCCTCTTTGAGGAGTGGAACCGCGGCGAGCTCGAGTCCTTCTTGATTGAGATCACCGCTCAGATCTTTGGCGTCAAGGACCCCCACGGCGAGGGCGAGCTCGTCGACAAGATTCTCGACAAGACCGGCATGAAGGGCACTGGCAAGTGGACTGTCCAGACGGCTGCCGAGATTAGCGTGCCCGTCCCCACCATCTCTGCCGCGCTCGACTCGCGTCTCATCTCGGGCCTCAAGGAGCACCGTGTCCAGGCCGCCAAGCTGTTCTCGCACCAGGCTCCCGCCGACCGTCTCGGCGGCCTCTCCAAGAAGGACTTGGCCGACCACGTTCGTCGCGCCCTGTACGCCTCCAAGATTTGCAGCTACGCCCAAGGCCTGAACATTATCCGCACGATGGGCGAGCAAAAGAACTGGAACCTCCAGCTCGGCTCGATTGCGCGCATCTGGAAGGGCGGCTGCATCATCCGCGCCGTCTTCCTCGACCGCATCAAGAAGGCCTTCGACCGCGACGCCCTGTTGCCATCGCTCCTCTTCGACCCCGAGTTTGCCAACGAGCTCCAGACCCGCCAGGCTTCGTGGCGCAAGGTTGTCTCGCTCGCCATCGAGAACGGCATTGCCGTGCCGGCCTTCTCTGGCTCCCTCGCCTACTTTGACGCCTACCGCCGCGAGCGCTCCTCTGCCAACCTCGTCCAGGCCCAGCGCGACTTTTTCGGCGCACACACCTTTGAGCGCACCGACAAGCCCGGCTCGTTCCACCAAGAGTGGGCCAACTAAAAAGGGTTTTTTGGTTTGTTTTGTCGTGTTCCAAATCTTTTTGTTGCGCAACGAATTTTTACCAAAGTCAAAATAGTAGTAGTAGTTGTTGTTTTCACGTATCGCGTGTTTCTGTCCATGCATTGTGTGTGATGTGCCAGTCCAAACACGCACACCATTTAAGGTGTTTGTCTTATTATTTTGGACTTTTTTCCATCATTCTTTTTTTTTTTTTCCCGTCTTTTTTTTTTTTTCTTTTCTTGTTTTCTGCTTGTTTTTTCTTCTTCTTCCTCTTCTTCTTCTTCTTCTTCGGCTTGGTTTTGCGCAACCCACCAACAACAAGAAGAGAGTCGACAGAGAGAGAGAGAGAAAGAGAGAGAGCAAAAAACAAGCAGACCAAAACAGCAACCACCTCAAATCGCTAGCATTGGAGAAGCCGAGCATTGACAATGTCGTCTGCGTTGGACGCGGCTGGATCATCGTCATCGTCCGCGGCTGCTGCTGCTGCGGCGTCATCGCTGGGCTCTTCTGCTGCTGCTGCTACGGCGTCATCAGCCACGGGTCAGCCACGGGTGCTGGTGCCGGTGGCGACGACGACTGCGGCATGACCTTCTCGCAGCGCGTCCTCGAGCGAGCAACCGCTGCTAAAATCACGCTAGAGCAGTTTTACGAGAATCTGCTCGCCCAGCACCGCGAGCGCACAGAGCGGTGCGTACAAACCGTCGCATTTCTTGACACAAATCCACACTCCGGTGATCTTGAAGCAGGCGCGAGGTGGTGGTGGTGGTGGTCGGTGCAGTTTGATGGAGGAGAAGAAGAAGAGTTGTTCGTTTGTAATGCAAATGCAGCCAACTTGAACAAATTTTGCTGCACCAAAAAAAAAAAAAAAAAAAAAATCGTTGTTTTTTGTTTGGCTTTTTTTTTTTTTTTTTTTTTTTTTGGGAATTGGCCTCGCTCGTCTGTTGCTTGCTGCTTGCTCATGGCGGTTGCTGCTTCAAGCGTACAGGCTGTGTGCGTGTTGCTGGACTCGGTCTCTTTTGGGCTGGAGCTGACAATCGAGGGGGGAGGCGGTGCAGCGACAGAGTTGCATTGAATGGGGATCCAAAACAGAAAAAAAGAAAAGCAAAAAAATGGCAGTGATCGATGATCCATCCATACAGTGCAGTGGGACTGTCTGGGAGGAGAGGGGGGGGGGGAAGGAGGGTCGAATTGCGAAGAGCAAGAGTGAGCGAGTCAGTGGAGGCAGAGGCAGAGGCAGAGGCAGAGTGACGGGGGCGCTTCGTGTTTGTATCAGCGCACCAAAACGAGATGGAAGAGCGAATGCTGCACTCTGCACTCAGCACTCAGCAACCTACGACACCAAGGGTCATTCAGGATGACTCACGATGGCTTGATAACAACACACAAACGAACGAACGAACGAACGAACGAACGAACGAACGAACAGGAGAACCAAGCTCGAGGCAGACCTCATCGACATTCGCAGCGAAAAGCGCCGCCAGCTGATGACCAAGGAGACCGAGTTCCTGCGTCTCAAGCGCTGCAGACTCGGCAGCGAGGACTTTGCCACGCTCAAGGTCATTGGACGAGGCGCCTTCGGAGAGGTACGCACGCTCCACAGCATCGTCTGAAACACCGACGTTTTCCTCCTCCTCTTTCCCCTTGCCCCTTGTTGCTCTCTCTCTCTCTCCTTATGAGAGCTCTGCAAATGGATCTCGTTTGCATTTCGGATTACTCACACCTTGATGCCCCATGTTGATCCCCTCTCGATTGACAGGTGCGTCTGGCGCAAAAGATCGACACTGGGCACATCTACGCAATGAAGGTCTTGCGCAAGGAAGACATGCTCAAGAAGGAACAGGTTTGTACCGCACTCCACTCGTACTCTTACTCTTACGCTTATTCTGCAGTGTGCTTGTGCTTGCCTGCCCTTGGTCGCTTTGATGGGTTGAGGAGAAAGAGAAGGAGGAGTTGTTTTTTCATTTTTTATTTTTTATTTTATTTTTCGTTTTATTATTTTTCTTGTATTTTTGCATTCCATCCATCCGTTTCCGTTGGAATCGCACTCGTCTTGCGTGACATCAAACACGAGTCTGTCGATGGCATGTCATGCGAAATTGAGATGCAATGTCATGTCCAATGCGAGACATCCGGGCGGTTGACAGGGAAACGACCCAAAAAACAAAACAAACAAACAAAAAAAAAAAAACCACCCACATTCTTACACTAACCTCTTTTTGGTATAAACAACCCTCTGCTAACCACCATCGAACTGCCCTTTGACACGAAACAGGTCGCACACGTCCGCGCAGAGCGTGATATATTAGCTGAAGCTGACAATCCATGGGTTGTGCAGCTCTTTTACTCATTCCAAGACGCGTCCTCGCTCTACCTTGTGATGGAGTTCCTTTCCGGCGGAGACATGATGACCATGCTGATGCGCTACGATACATTCTCCGAGGCAAGAAGTTTGAGGAATTTTCTATTTGACTTTGAGCGCAACTGGTTAGGTTAAAAACACTCATTTCCAACCTACATCCTTGATTTTGTTTTTTGACAGGACGTCACTCGATTTTACGTCGCAGAATCCGTGGCTGCAATCAACTCAATCCACAAGCTTAACTTTATTCATCGGTACTGCCAAACTTGTTTTGTTTTTGTGACTTTGTTTGCTCGGCAGCAATTTGCCGTCGCTCACTTTTTGCCTCGTTTCCCCCCATTTCCTCTGCCTGTCCAAATAACACTCCCACAGTGATATCAAGCCAGATAATCTACTGCTCGATCCTAAAGGCCATATCAAACTGTCCGATTTTGGTTTGTGTACCGGTTTGAAAAAGTCACATCAAACGGATTACTATCGAAATTTGATGAACCCTGCCAACACGGGCGGGGCACCTCCAAAGAAAATTAACTTTAGCGGCTACGACACAAAGAGCAAGGCAATGACGTGGAAGAAGAATCGTCGCGCGTTGGTAAGTGGTTGCGAAACTTTTTTGTTTTGGGGCAAGCGAAAACCTCCTCAATGCCAACCTTCTGCTTGGTCAACCTTCTTTAGGCGTACTCCACGGTCGGTACTCCGGATTATATTGCTCCGGAAGTCTTCCTTCAAACAGGCTACACCAAGAGCTGCGACTGGTGGTCCTTGGGTGTCATCATGTTTGAGATGCTCATCGGCTACCCACCCTTCTGCTCGGAAACCGCTCAAGAAACATACCGGAAAATCATGTCCTGGAGGACATCCCTCATCTTCCCACCTGAAGTGCCGATTTCTCGCGAGGCCCAGGATCTCATCACCCGGTACGAATCGGAGTGCTTTATTATTTTTGTCGAGTTTTTCAATGTTGAGTCCGTTTCACACTGTCAATGACCCGAACTCATCGCATTATCCTTTCTTTTTGAAAACAGCCTTTGCACGGATGCCGATCGACGAATTGGGCGCGAGGATGTCGCCGAAATAATGGCTCATCCATTTTTTGTGGGTGTCAACTGGGACCACATCCGTGAGTCGCCCGCCCCAATCGATCCCGGTGTGCGATCTATCGCAGACACGTCCAATTTCGACGACTTCCCAGAAGCCGCACCAGAGCAAGGTAATGAATGCATTTTCACCAACCCTTTGTGTCCACCAACAGAGATTTTCGGATGTAGTCTTCCCTCTCACTTCGTTTTCCCCAACTTTCTTGATCCATTCGTAGAAGAAATTAACGAGAAGGACGCCGTCAAGGATCTGGCCTTCCTGAACTACACATTCAAACGGTTTGAAGGGCTCACGCTTCGACAAAAGCTCTCCAGCGGGCGCCCATGATAGCCTCATTCCCCCCCCCCACTTTTGTCCTTGTACTTTTTCTTCCCTGGTTATCTCATACTTCCTCGTACGCAGCGCGATCAGGGCTTCATTGTAATTGTGTATGTGTGTGTTTTCTTTTTTTCGGTCATAGTTTTTGTTCCCTCTCTACCTTTGTTGCTCGCTCCAATCTCTTATTGTTTTGGTGTCTTTTTTTCTTGTTCCACTCGTCACAAGAATATACATTTTTTCGCCCCCATCATATGCCGTTTCTACCAAACGCGTTTTTATTTTGTTTGCAGAATGAACAAAAACTCAAAAACCAATGTTCAAGCGTGCTTCATGTGAAACTCTTGACCCCGCTTGAGCAGAGCCCGGAACGAGTGATACATTTCATAGACCCAGTTGCTGTCATCCAGGCAGTGGGCAACCGTGTCTCGCTGGTCCAACTGACCCTTGGCCTGTGCCAGACGCGCTTGCTTCCGACAGGTCATGAAGCACTGCCACTTGAAATGGCTGAGGTCGTGATAGACGGCCGCACGAGCTGCACAGGACTTGCCGACCTTGAAGCAGACCGATTCCACAGAGGGCGCTAACGCCATTTGCAGCTGCTGCTTGCTTGCGGTCGCTCGGAACCGGGCCTTGTCGGAAGAGCCGGACGACGACTTGCCGCGCCTGCTCACTGCAACGTGGCCTCCAGGGCTACGCCGCGCTCGCTCGTCGCCTTGATCGCTTGCTTGAGAGTGGTTGTCACGAGTGTGCTTGGTCGAGCGCCTGGATGCAGTGTGAGGGCGCTCGTGCTCTGCCTCGTCGTCCGACCCCACAAACTCAAACGCGCTGCGAGCGGACGTTCGGGCCAGAGGTGAGTCTGGATGGACTGCAGCACTATTGTGCAACGACGACTGTTCTTCCTCCTCTGCCTCCTTCTTTTCCTCGACACACGGGAGTTCTTGCAGCATTTTGGAATCATAGCGAGGTCCTTGCAGGTGAATGGTGACAGCAACAGTGTGAGCGCCGCGCCCGCACGCTTCGCACTTGTCGTTCGCACGCGAGTCGACCTCGCTGCGATGCGGATACGTGTCGAGCGCGGACTTGAACTCAGAGTTCCAACTGTCGCTGGCCACGAGAATGCTCTTGCAATCCTCCAGAGCGGCGTCAATCCGTCGCACAGCCGAAAGAAAGTAGTGGTCGCCCGAGTCAACCAAGTAGCCGAGAAAGTCGCTGTCGACAGACACGCTGAGCAGAAATTGCAAAAAGACGGGAAACGCGACGCCCAATTCTTGACGACGCGACCGCAGCAGTTCGAGCTCGCGGTCCAGAGTCTGGGGCGCCACAGCCTGTGGCTCGAGCTTGACTCGAACCGCAGTCGTGGTTTCTGTCGTGGCCACATCCATGGGGCTGGCCGTGTTGGTCTCGCTGGTCTGGGAATCCTGGGCCGCGGTCGACAATGCGCGCCTCGTACGGCGGCGAGTTGGAGCACTTGAAGCCGTTGCTGCAGAAGTGTCCGTCGTCGATGCCGCAGAAGTGTCCGCAGTGACCTCTTTGGTGACATTTTTGGCTGGTGAGCGGGTCGCGTCGGCCTTCTTGGGAGAAGCGGCAGCTTTGCGCGTTTCACGTTCGACTTGCTGGGGTTGTGGCAGCACAGGCTCTTGCTTGGAAGTGCTGGACGGGGCGTCTGTTGCTGTTGGTGGCTTCGGCGTATTCCGCAAAACTGGCTGTCTCCTGCGAGTCAGGGAAGCTGCAGCAACCACAGCAATGTCGGGCGACTGCTCCGGCTCTTGCTCCGGCTCTTGCTCCGTCTCTGGCTGTTGTTGAATGGATGGCCGCGTTTCAACATCCATAGCTCTGGTCTCTGCCACGTTCATCAATAACGTCGGCAACTGCGCAGCGAGCGACGGATACAAGTAAACAATGTCACACAGGGGTCGCGGAGGGACATGCGCGACCAGGATTGGGCCAAGAAGGTGCTCGGAAGCAACATTGAAGAAGCAATTGGTTGCCTCGTAGTTGAAGCGACCGATATTGCGATATGCTTCCACAACACTGGCGGAGTGCGAGACGCGGAAGAGAAGCTCGCTCACATCAACGCCTTGCGCACTGGTTGGGTCTCGCAGGCACATGAACGTGTTTGGTACCAGTGCAGGTGGGGCATCGGCAGTATTTGCCTCCGTCGCAGAGCCGATGGCGGTCAAAACGGAAGCTGCCACCTCCTGTGCCGAGCGAGCGGAACCAATTGCCAAAACATGCCCAGTAACAGCAGACGCCGCTACAATTTTGGCAGAGACTGTGGTCGAGCTTTCATCCGATTCCTGTCGGGCTCGTTTGGAAGGTTGCTCAACCACCACCAGCGAGGAAATTGGTCGAACATCGTCGTCGCTAGAGCTGCTGCCGCTGTCACCGCTCTTGCTCCTGGAGGGTTTGTCGCTTCGGATGTCTTCTCGTCGTCGCTTGGATCTCGACACCACAGGGTGATTCACGTAGCTAGGATGGAACTCGGAGTTCTTGAAACGTTGCGACGATCTCTCGTGTCGTTGGCTGCTACTGCGTCGACGGGAGGCCTGCTTTCGGGATGACTTTGACCGCCGATCGCTTTCATCAGCATCGCTACCATCACTCGAGCCAGACGCGTCATCAGAGCTGCTTGTCAACGCTTCCAGAGGAGCGCTGTCCGGCACCACAAATCCTTCCAAATCCTCCTCCTCGAGCAACGAGCGCTCGGGCGAGCGTCGGCCGCTACCACGCATCGCGGCCTTGACCAGCTTTTGAGAGGTGCTGAGAGGGGCAGCGTTGCGTTTGATGCCAGCGCGACGACTAGCCTGCGAGCTTGTGCTTGTCGCACGGCGAGGTAAAGAAATGGTGGAGGCAATTTCGTCCTCGGCACCGTCAGAGTCGGAAAGGCGATCAACGAATGCTCCACCTGCAGGTGTCGAGCGAGATGCAGCTGATGGACTGTGCTTGGTGGTCGATTGAGTCGCAGGGCGGGGTTGTTGTTGTTGTTGCTGTTGCCTGACCTGCTCTTGCTTGTCGTCCTCCTCGCTGTCGCTGTCGGAACAAACTTGCTTGATCTTTCGTGGAGATGGCCGGGCGTTTGACGCAGGAGTGACACTTGTGCGCGATGGTGTTGATGAGGTCCGCGCTTGACTTTGGGCGATCGCTGCAGCCTGCGCAGTCGCTTGAGATGGAAGATCTTCATCATCGTCGTCATCATCACCATCATTATCATTGCGACGAATATCAGTCGCATCGGCATTTCTGCTTGCATTGGAGGAAATGAACAAGTCGGAAGCGTCGCCCATGATGGAGACGGCGGCGCGATTCCGGCGCGTGCCCACGGGTGTGTCGTGCACTATTTGCGGCGACGAGCCTGTGGGCACCGAGATGGTCGCGCGCTGCGTCACTCCAGGGTAACGGCGGTCGAGGGGAGGAGACGGGGAGCGGAGTCGGCCTGTCGATGCTTCGCGCACTGCCTGTGCGCGGCGCTGAGTCAGCCGGGTCAGCGCGAGCTTGACATCCGCACGCGGCGTCGGGGTGTCGCTCAGATAGGTGGCTCCAGCAATGTATCCGCGTGGCTGGTCAGCGTCGTCGTCGTCGTCGTCATCGTTGTCGTCGTCGTTGTGAACGTGACTGCCGATTGAGCTCTCGGCGACATCAACCTCCAAGTCGCTGTCCGAATCGCGGTAGACGGATGCGTGCGACTTGGCTGGAAGGTTTGACCGCGCGCTGAGGCTGAGCGCAAGCACCTGCTGGTTGTGCTGCTGGTGCCGCGATTGCCACTGGGACGGAGGGGTTGGCAGGTCACTGGAGACGGCTGCGTAGCGACTTGGTCCGGCCCATTGCGATGGAATCGGGGCAGTTGCTGCATACGACGACGAGCCGAAGCCGGAAGGGGCCAGGTCGAACTGGCCGTCGGGAAAGGCCGTTCGAGGCAAAGCAATTCTCGAGATGGGCGTGGATTTTGGCGATTTTCGTGCAGCGGCACGGTCTGTTCCACTCGCTGGCATGAATGCAAGAGCATCGGCATTGTCCCGCAGAGATGAGACATGAAACGGATCATCTGTGGACGTGCCGGCGGCTCGCGAGTTCCCGCTGGGTTTGGCGGGCGTCGCAAGAGCAGAGCCGAGCCTGGCCTGATCCTCGCCAACGACGACGCTGCTGGCGGCACTTGCAAGTGGCTGCAATAACATGTACTTTGTTGTCGGGAGTGGATGCGTGGAGCCGGCAGCCTTCTCGCGGGGCAGCAGCGGGTTGGCGCGTTCGAGAGCGGCGCGACCTGCAGCGCTGAGCGGCCGTTCGCTGCTCGCCGCATTCAGACCATCGCTTGTTGGTGACGACGACGACGACGACGACGGCATCTCAGCTCGACTGCTCGCTGCATTTGCATCGGACTCGACGGCCTTGTCGCTCGTCTCGTTGGTCTCGCTCGTCTCGTCTTGCGCCGATGCAACCCGTGCGTCGCTCGACTGGTGCTCAGCCCTCGAAGCCGCAATGACGTTGGTATCTGCGCGCTTTGTAGACCGTGGCGACCTCGACGACGACTGCTGCTGCTGCTCGAGCACTGTCTGGCTTGCAGGCACAATTGAAGCAGAAGAAGAAGCGTCTGAAACGACCGATGCGTTTCCCGCCAATGGAGCGTCCGACTCCACGCCAGCAGCCCTGACCCTGCTCTTGCTGTGCTCGCGTTGAGTATGGTGCTGCATCCGCTGCGGCGGGGACGGCGACGGCGCGGCGAGCACCAGTCGCGCTGCTTCGTCGGCTTGTGCCTGCATGTCAGCCAGCGCCCGCCGCGTCCTTGCAGCCGTGCCCGCGCGCCCCCCCGTTGCCGCTGATGCCGACGCGTGCCGCTGATTCGGACTCTGGCAGCCGTCCGCCACCACCACCACCACCACCCGCAGCAGCAGCAGCAGCACCAGACGCCGACAGCTTCTCCAACAGCGGCATCCTTTTGTCAGTTGTTTCGTGATGGTTTTTCAGCGTTTTCGCGCCAAAAAAAGAAGAAAAAAAAAAAGAGTGAAACAGAAAACTTGCACGAAAATCAATCTGCGTTCATGTTTTGGTTTCATGTTGGATTTTTGATGTTTGATGTTTGATGTTTGAAGTTGATTTACTTTCTCTTTTTGCTACCAAAACGCAGAGAGACGAGTGAAAGATGTCGCTTCTGCTGAGAGTAACAACGGAAAGAAGTGGATGCTGAACTACCAAACCCCGGCAAAAACTGGGGTGTCTCAGACCCACTGAGAGCAGCAGCAAACGCACTCAAAACACCCTCTTCTCTCACTCTCACTCTCATAGTGATTCTCCTACAGCAAGCAAGCGTCAAGGTCGCAGCTTGAACAGGGTCGCTGGTCAAACTTCACCGTTTGTTCAAGTTTTCACTGATCTTCTGATTCTCATTCAGTCGATCTTCATTTTATGTTTTTTGATTTCATTCACCTCCCAAACTCAGTCACCATTCATTCAAATCGTTTGCAAATCTTGACTCTTTGAATACACATAGAACAGCAGAACTGAGCAACCAAAAATGTCGAATGTGCTCAAAGTCATCAAGCACCAAGTGCATTCGACCCTCCACTCGAAATCGTCCTCATCGCACCGCACCAACAATGGAACGAGCAGCGATCACCACCACCAGCAGCATCACAATCGCCATGGAGAGGAAGACGGACGCGAGCGCAGTGGCAGCAGCACGCTGAGCCAGAGCGACTCGGAGTCGGACTTGCCGCTGTCCACCTCAGCCTCAGCCTCGACCACCTCAACCACCACAACCCACGCCAACAAGGCATCCTCATTGGCGTCGGTGTCGTCGTCATCGTCGTCGTCATCGTCGTCGTCAGCGTCCTCGGCCATCCCGTTCCTGATGCAGTTCACTCCGAATGCGTTGCGTTCTGCCGCAGTCGCCTCGTTCAAGTCCAGCAACAATGCTGCTGCTGCTGCTGCTGCTGCTTCTGACTCTGGTGCTGGTGCTAGTGGCGGTCATCATCCTCATCAGCATCAGCATCATCACTCGTCCTCGTTCGGACTGCCGCACTTTACGCGCTCCAAACGCAGCAATTCAGAGACAAAGGTGAAAGTCAAAACTGCGTCGCCAGCAGTGCCATCGGTCATCGCTGCTCCCGACACCGACACCGACACTCCTGCGTCTGCGTCTGCGTCTGCGTCTGCGTCTGCGTCTGCTTCAGACGGCGGTGCGGACGCTGGTACTGCTGGTGCCGTTGGTGCCTCAGGTGATGCGACCGCTGCAGCGCTGCGCAAGGGCAGTTTGGCCGTCCCGACGTCATCCGATCCCAGTGCTGCTGCTGGTGCTGCTGGTGCTGGTGCTGGTGCTTCGAGTAGCCCACTTGCAGTGCCAACCCGTGCGCGCGCATTCACAACTGGAAGTCGCAGTCCCATTGCAGGAGCATCGCCCAAGACAGGCACAACGCCACTCACGCTCTCGCCGTTCGGATCAACCGAGTCGATTGGCATTGAGGTGAGGCTTGGCTGAAATTCTGAAATTTTGCCCCACAGATTGTTTGGGAATTGAATCATTCTGCATGACATTGATGCTAACGTATCACACCGCATCAAACCTTGTGGGAATATTGCGTTGAACGAACGACCTCACTTTCAGCCGTCCGTGCTGTATCGGGAGATGATCAATGCGGTCGTCAGCAGTCTCGGTGCTCGCACTGAAATCCCGCAGCCGTTGCTGCTCGACACCATTCGCAAGGCGTTCGACATGACTGAGACTGCTCATCAAGCTGCAGTCGCAGATGCCACCAAGCGCGCACTCCAGTCTGGATCGGTATGGGAATGACTTTGGGTGTTTTTTCCCCTTCGTGTCTTGCTTGTGGAATTTTTTACGAATCTCACTTGTTGCTGGCTGTGGTTTGTCACTTGCGAAATGACAGAAAACTTTCAAGCAGGCGCACGTGCATGTTCACGGTAAGACAATCCTCGATGCTTGCTCGCTGTTGAATCCACGAGTTGGTGCGCTGACTAACTTTTTTTTCTTGCTTTTGGCTTTGTTTTGTTGTGCCGCGCAGTGATTGGCGGTCGCCATCTCGCGGCCAAAGATCTATCTGGTTTGTTGCAGCAATCGACATTATTGATGGTGGTTTTTGGTGTTTCGCGCGTTGTCTCCTCACTTTTTAACTTGTTGCACGAGTGTAGGCAGCTCCGACCCGTTCTGTTTGGTGGGCCTGACTACCGGCGACAGCTCCGACTTGAATGAAAAGAAGTCATTCAAAACCAAAGTTGTCAAGCAGTCTCTCAATCCGCAGTGGGATGAAACGTTTCACTTGTATGAGTTGCGCGTTTTTTTTTTGGGCCGAGTTTTTTTTTGTTGTTGTTGTTCTCCTCATCCTGTTCTCTCTCGCCCATTCACTCGTGTCTAGTGTTGTCCCGGATTTATCAAAGTGCAACCTCGTTGTCAAAATGTGGTAGGTTGGTTGTGGACAACGTTGCTCGATGTTGTTATCGCTTTTCCACGTTCTCTCACTTGCTTCTTTGCAACATCCGCAGGGATTGGGATGAAAAGACCATCCTTTCCAGGGCAAACGTATTTGCCAAAGTCCTGCGGCGCAGCGACGACGGCAACGACTTTATGGGCCAGATTGTGCTCCCGCTCTCTTCCGTCAACCTGAGTGGTTACGAAGGATGGCTTACGCTGACCAAGCGCTCCGTCATTTCCAGCATCTCGGGCGAAGTTGGGCTGAAAGTCTGGTTTGACTTTTTGGATGTAAGAGCTGTCTTTGACTTGGATACCAGCTGGCCAAAACGATTCTCATCTAATGCGCATTTCCGCTGTCCGGTAGACCGATGCAGACACTTCCATGGACTGGATTAGTGTGCTGCGCAACGTTGAACACTTGTTCGCAGCGGCTCCAAGCACGTCGGGGTCGATCATCTCGAAAGGCGTGTTTTCCGACCATGCCGAAAACGTGCTGCGTCTTTTCTCGCTGACTCACGGCCTGACCTTGCTACATCAGAATATCATGTGAGTGGTCGCCCAAAACTCGTAGCAGTGATATGGGAATCAAGTCGAGCGCTCAATCTTGTGCTTTTTGTTTGTTTGGTTTTTTGCTGGTTTGGTTGGTTCGAAAACAGTCGCGCCGGAACTCTGGCAACATTGCTCGCAGACCAACAAGCAGTGTACAAACCGTTGAATGAGCTGCTTTTGACAATCAATGCCAAGAAGGACGAGCTGAAAGATCTCAACATTGGCGATGTACGGCATCTCTATCAAGCTCAATTTTGTTCACTTGCTGCTGCTCCGAGACTTGACAAACTGACTCTCTTTTGCGTTTTTGATGTAGGAGCAACTCTTGATTCGCGCCATCATGACTGCTCAAGACGCCTTGATGACTGCATTCAACAAGCATCGCGACTACTTTTCACCAGACTCGATCACCGTGTCGTACGATTTGAGCGCTGCTCTCACCCTCGTCAACACAATCTATGGGCTTGACATCTTCCAGAGGACCTTCCCAGGGCGCAGTCTCATGGCAGATTTAACCGAGCATCTCAAGGCAAGTTCTGCTCCCCTGTTGTTTGTTGTTTGACTTGTTCTCTGCCGCTTGTCTAACCTTCGATCAATTGGGTAGTGTGGTGTGGATCGCATCTACAACAGAATTGAGGCCTTGAATGAGTCCATTCATGAATCTAAAGAATCCAAACTACAGGCGGGTATCAACATTACCCTCGCAATTGAAGGCGAGCTCAAGCACGTCATGAGCATTTACGGGCGCGCGCTGCAGAGGTTTGTGCTTTGATTGCCACCTTGTCCTTGTTGGAAATGGGTTGGCCAATTTTTTTTTTGCTGACAATCTTGTTGCTTGTTCAACAGCACGGTGCCGAATGCTACGTCCCTCATGGTCCTCGAGTACGCCTCGCGCCACAGTAAATTCGTGCAGTCCGTCGTGATCCATGACGCCGAGCACATCACGGCCGTGTTTCAACTGTACTTTGCGATCAAGCGCTTACTGGACGGGCCGCTCAAGTTGCTGACGCCCGAGCAGCAACAGGAAACCGGCTTTGCCTCCTTCCACGAATGGTTTGCTGCTGCCGTGACCACTTGGATTGAAATTACCCAGACACGGATGAATGCCTGGATTTCCAGTTCGGTTCAGCACGATCAGGTCAGAGGGAATGTGGTTGCTGACATGTTTTTGTTGTGTCTGTGCGTGGTTCTTTGAAACTCACGTTTCGATTGACTGGACGTTTGTGTTGTTAGTTTGTGAAAGTGGAGAAGGCGCTTTACTCTTCCTCGGTCGTCGATGTCTTTAACATTTTCTCGTCGATTCTTGCCTTCTTGAATGATCTGGGCTGGCCTGATCCAGAATTCCGCTACTCGCTTTTGATCACACTCACCAAAGTGAGTGAGCTGTTGGAGATGGCGAAAAGGGTGGTTGGTGACTGTGATTTTCACTCTTGCATCTCTCATTTTTCAACCAGACAATTTCGGAAGGCGTTCGCTTGTACGCGGATGAGCTCAGTGATGATGTTATTCGAAAGGGATTTTACGATTTGGATGGTCAATTTGATGTCACGCCCGAGGTGAGTGCTTTCGTTTTGCGAGTGAGTTGTTACTCTCGCAGCTGGTTGCTGACGCAAATGCTTCTTTTCGCTTTCGAATGGATCTGCAGCTGTGCTGCACGCTGAATAATATCGAGCAAGCGACCCAGCTTCTGAATGACATGTACCAGAGCATGGAAGTGGATGCACTGGTAGCTCAACTGCGAGCCGACGGAAAGGCGTCGTCCAACACCTCTCCCATCCGGATGTTGCTGGACGATACGAACGAGTATCTTCAGATTGTGCTCACCCGTTTAACGAGCATGGTCGCCGATCGGGTAAGCATTCAAGCATGGAGCAATCTTTGAGTGCGAGCTCCATTCTTTGCTCATCCTGATTTTTTTTGGTTCGCCCCACCTTTGATCAATAGATGTCACCGGATATCAACAACTACTTGCGCGTCACAGCCTGTGTCTCCAAGCCCTCGGCTTTCTCGTTCTCAAGCTTCTTCTCCTCGTCGAAGAGCGAGGCAACGGGCGACGTCAAGCTGTCGCAGGTCGTTCCGACCAAGGTGGTCAATGTAACAGACAATGAGGTTCGAAACGCTCTGCAGCCTCTTCTGGACTACTTGAACAGCAACCTCGAAACAACCTCCGACCGCCTGTTCTTTGTGGTCTTCCAAGGCATTCTGCGTCATTTGTGGAACCGCGTCGTGGGCAACGTCTGTCACTTGCTGATCCCGCAAGCAATGCAGCGCTCCACAACGGCGGACGCCACTGAAACGGCCACCCAAACGGCGCTCCGGCGCGACAGCAGCCACCATCCGACGGCGACGCAGACGACGACCGACGAGATGCAAGCGCCCTTGTCGGAGCATCAATGCCGTGTGCTTGAAAAGTCTCTCGAGGTTTTGCAAGGTTTCTTCCACGCCGAAGGCGATGGTCTCTGTCAGGACGAGCTCGGTGGCAGCTCATACCAACATCTGAAGCACATCATGCACTGGTACGTCGCCAAGACCGAGGATGTCGTGGTTCAATTCCAGCTGCTGCTCGCCCATTGGCAAACCCTGGTAAGCGGATGCTCGAGTTTTTTTTTTTGTTTTGTGTGTCTCTCTTGTTCTCATTGATCGTTTGCTGCGTGGCTGCTTTATCCAGACCCCTCAAGGCCTGGGTCGAGTGCAGCTGGAGCTGACGCTCGATAACGCATCGACGCCCGCCAAACTTCTTGTTCATGGTAACCATTGAAATGATTGTTGTTCGTTGTGTGTGTTTCGTTGTTTCTCATTGTGTTGAAATTTCGCGTTTCCTGTAGTTCTCGACGGATTTGCGTTCCCGCCGATGGATCCCGATGGTAAGTCATGTTAGGAACATTCCTTGCCCTGTTCCTATTTGTTTTTGCATTCTCATTTGCCCTTCGCTCAACTGTCACAGGCAAAGCTGACCCATACCTCATCCTGACGCTGTCGCGGGTCGGTGACACCAAGTCTCCCGCTGTTCAGAAAACGCCCGTCCAAAAGACGACGCTCAACCCTCACTTTAACACCAAGCTGTCATTGTAAAAGGCTGAAATCTGTCGCTGTTGTTGTGACTGTGTCGTTCACTTCTCGCTTCTCGCTTCTCTCTCTGACATTCTGTTTCCTCTACCAGCCCATTGACCAGCGCTGCCAGCGACTTTGATCTTGGTTCCACCGTGCTGTACATCCAAGCGATGGACTATGACCTGTTGTCAGCCGACGATGCGATTGGCGAGGCGCTTCTTCTTCTGCCTGCCGATCTGGCCAGCAAAGGATCAAAACGCTTGGACGTTTCATTCACACGCTTGCCACTCGGCGATGACCAGGAGGCCTTGTTCTTGTCGTTGCTCGACGTTGCCGTGCACGCTGGTGCTGACGTTTCTACCATTCGCGAGGACCTTCTGACGCTCTCGCAGCAAGCCTTTGTCATGTTCCACGTCCTGCAGCAACGTTCATTGCATGACAAGGTGGCCAGCCAGTTCCTCAAGAAACGACGCGAGATGGCGAGCGCGCCTCACCCCGATGCGCTTGCCTCCGAGCGCGTCGACCCTCCGCCAGCGCTTTGAGGCGGTTTGTTTGGTGCCCGTGTTTATGAGGGCATAGCTGCTTCTCGCATGACAGCCATTCAAAAACAAGTCGCGCTCGCCCACTCTCGCAATGTTGCAACCAGCCTGCGCGCAAATGCAGATTAGGCAATTCTATTCCTGTACAATTCAATCACATGTTGTTTGCTCGAATAGCTCACGAACCAGCTTGCCGAACACTTCGGGTGTTGAATTCATGGCTGCGAGCCACGGTTTTGGCTTCCGGAGCATCGACACAACGACTTCTCCTTGATCAACGAATGTAATGGTGGCAGAAATCGTTTCCCAGACGAGCATCACACCGCGCTGTCCGTTCGATTCAATCATTGGCATGTGGGGAAAGTGGCGGTCGTCGAGCTTTTGGAGAAGCGTGTAGGCATTTTTGAACGCGGCGTCAGTGGGTCTGGCGTCTTCGTCAATGGGGTCGTTGAGTGATGTCATTTGCTCGATAACCAGGTCGCGCGCAGAACTCGCTGCGACGGTTGAGACAACGTCTTCGTGCCATTTTTCCCAAGTAGACAATGCCAAAACAAGAATATTGCGCTGTGGTCTCTTGGGAGAGCTGGGTGACGACGGTGTCTTGAGCGCCAGCAGAGCGTCACGAATCGCTGGGCAAAAGAAAGAAGAAAAGAAAAAGTGAGCGACCTTTTGTTTGCAGCACCCGTGCTTGCTCGTTCCTTACCGTCCATCGCCACAGTATTGTCGACAAAAAGCTTCAGCTTGTTTGTCAACGAGCCAAGCGAATCGCTGGATTCCGTGGATTCACTGGGTTGCATGATGGACGCTGCAGTCTGACGCTTCCTCGCTGGCACTTCGATATCGACCAGCACCGACCACAAGAACTCCAGGCAGAGCCGAGGCAGATAGATCGCGGTCGATTGTTCGAGCAAGCGACGCGCGAGTGATACACGTGCCGGAAGAGTCAGTTTGGTTGTCTGTGTCACAACACTGTGCAATTGCGACATGGCGAAGGATGAACGAAAGAAAAAAAAAAGGGAGCTTTCAAATTCAAACACAAAAAAAAAACCCACTGTGTTTTCTCAGAGTTTTTCCATTTTGCCAAATTCAATCCCCCCACTCCCCCCTTTCAGTTTTTGTGCTACCACTGCAAAATGGGCAAAATCTCAAAGCGGACCAAAACCTTCCTCAAGACAAAGAAGGCGCAGACTGCCGAGAAGCAGCGCGCGGGCAAGCGCAGCGCCACCCCGACGTCCGCCTCGCTCAAGGCCGCGATCGCCAGCATCGGCGGTGGCAGCAGCTCTGGCAGCGGCAAGCGCAAGTCGCGCAAGCAGCAGCCCGTCAAGAAGCAGAGTGAGTGGCAGAGCGAGAGACCTCATGGCGCTCGCCCTCCCGCATCGCTTTGGCGTCTCGAGTCCACCAGCCAGTCCTCAGCCAGTCCCACCTTGTGGCGCATTGTCATCGATGACACCGAGTACTCTGTTGCTCAGGAGTGACGCATCCGAAGCGGGGTTGTTCAGCTGGCTGAGCGACGACGATTTGGGACGTCGGGTTATTCCACGTGGAGAAGTGGACTTGCATTGCGATTCGCATTTGTGGAGTCGGTGTTTGTCGGACGAACTCGGTTTGCGTGTCGTTCATATGAGCGAGATTCGAATGTGTTGAAGCGAGAAGCGGGGGGGGGTGTCTAAACGAGGGGGATTGCGGTTGAGGAAGAAAGAGTCGTACTGAAGCAGTGAAGCATTGAAGCATTGACTTGGCGCACTTTGTACTCAATGCAACGTGTGTCGACTGCTTTTGTAGATCAAGAAGCGAATGACGACGAAGACGACGAGGAAGAGCAGACAGACAAGAGCAAAGCGCTCAAAGCCCGTAAGTTTTTGCGCGTCAGCTCAGGGTTTCATCGTTTGGTGTGCAACGCTCATTGAGACGGAACATTACAATTGGCAGAAAGCTCGAGTCGCTTAACGTCGACGAGTTCATGAACGCCATGCAAGATCTGTCCGACGACGGCGAGGACGACGAGGATGACGACGAGGACGACGACGATCTTGCCGCCGCCATGATGGAGGATTCCGACGACGAAAACGTCGAGCTCGATGATGACGAAGAAGCGGAAGAAGACGAAGACGAAGACGAGGAGGACTTTGATGATGAAGAGGACGATGACGAGGCTGACGAGGACGACGATGCTCCCGTCTCCAAGAAGGGTATGCTTTGATTCCGCTCTTTTCACTGTTATTGCTGATTTGCCGTGGTCCTGACCGATTGCCCGCTTCGTTCTTGCCCCAATAGGAACGCACCCTGCCGTCGCAGCCTCCAAGAAGCAGACCGCCATGCTCGAATCCGAAGTGGACGCCCACCGCAGCCAGCTTGAGCGCCTCAAGAAGAAGGACCCCGAGTTTTACGAGTTCCTCCGCAACAACGACAAGAAGCTGCTCGCATTCGGCGAAACTGACGAAGATTTGGCAGCTGATCTCGGCGACGACGACGAAGAGCTCGACGAGGACGACATGGGCGACGCTGACCTGATTGCGGATCACGACGACGACGACGAGGATGGAAGTGACATGGACAATGCCACCGCCAAGTCGTTTAAGGCTCGCAAGGAAGCACAAAAGCTCACCATTGATCGCATCAACGGCTGGGCACAAGTATTGGCGCAGGTACGACGATGCTGGTTTTGGTTGTTTTGATTTTTTGGTTGTTTTGATTTGTTTTTCGCGTTGTGGAAATTTTGTCTGACTTTGACTTTGCACTGGGGCCTGTTCCGAAACACTAGAAACACTCCCTCAAGGCTCTCCGCCACGTTGTCGTGTCGTTCCGCATCGCATGTCACATGAACGACGGTGTCAACGACGCCACCCCCGAGTCCGAGAAGCGTGCCAAGAATCCCGCCCGCGAATTTGCCATGTACCGCATTGATTCACCCGCCGTGTACAACGCCGCCATCGCCGTGGCCCTTAAGCAGGGTGTTGCCACGTTTATGCACCTGCTGGGCGGTGCCTCCACCGCCGCAATGGACACGGCCGCTGCCGGCGAGGAGGCCAGCGCACCCAAGCCCAAGCTTCTCTCGCAACACAAGAACTGGGGCAAGATGCGTGTTCTTGTCAAGTCCTTCACTTCGAACGCGCTGCATCTGCTGCGCCAGCTGACAGACGACAACCTGACGTCGTTCGTCTTGCAAAACCTCGAGCGCGCGACCGCTCTGTTTGCCCCCTTCCCCAAGATTTCCCGAGCCTTGCTCAAGACGTTGCTCGACCTCTGGTCGCACGCACACGAGCAAGTTCGTGTCATGGCCTTCCTTGGCATTCGCCGCATGGCTCTGATTTGCCCTTACCCGTTCTTGGATTTGTGCCTGAAGGTAGGCTCGGGAGTGTTTGTTTGGGGCGGTTGTTTGTCGCACTTTGATGATTCGATTTGCCAGTGACTCACTTTTCGCCTTCCTTCGTTCCCGTTTTTTTTTTTTGTTCGTTCGTCCCGTTCCCGACAGTCCATCTATCTGACCTTCGTCCGCAACAGCAGGTTCACTAATGCCCAATCTATGCCCCTGATTCAGTTTATGCTGAACTGCGTTGTCGAGCTGTATGGCATTGACATGTGGTCGACCTACCAACATGCATTCGTGTACATTCGCCAACTTGCCATCCACCTCCGTTCGGCGCTCACGTTGAAAAAGAAGGAGGCCTACCGAAACGTGTACAACTGGCAATTCCTGCACTGCTTGACCGCCTGGACACGCGTTCTTTCCGCGTACGCCAGCACCGAGCGCCGCGCCCAGAGCGGTGGCGCAGAGAGCGTGCTTGCTCCTCTCGTCTATCCCCTTGCCCAGATTCTTGGCGGCACAATCCGCCTCATCCCAACGGCGCGCTACTTCCCTCTCCGTTTCCACTGCATTGGCAACATGAATGCACTGTCCGCGGCCACGGGCACCTTTATTCCGGTTCTTCCCTACATTGTGGAAGTCTTCGAGTCGAGCGACATGAAGAAGCGCTTTGTCGCATCCACCACCAAGCCCGTTGATTTTGGCCTTCTCGTCAAGGTGGCCAAGACTTTTACGCGCTCCAAGGTGTTCCAGGTGAGTGTTGAAGGGACGTTTGTGTGTTTTTGTTTTTAAAAAGGTCCTTCTGGTTGATTTTTGCACTGATTTGTTGTTGTTCATTTTGTTTGCCGGTAGGACACGGTCATGGAAAGCACGCTCTTCTTACTGCTGGAGCACGTTAGCATCCACGCATTTGCGATTGGCTTCCCTGAGCTGGCGTTGCCCGCACTGATTCAGCTCAAGCGTGTGCTCAAGCGCACCCAAATGCCCGCCGTGCGCAAGCAGGTGAAGCAGGTTTTGGATAAGATTGAGGACAATGCTCGTTTCATCTCGTCCCGCCGTGCGACTGTCAGCTTTTCGCCCAAGGACATTGCTCAAGTGGTAAGGCTGTTGGAAGGGAGAGCGTTGGGGTTCAAAGAGCCTGAAACACTGATGAAAAATGCTCACTTTTCTGTTGTGCCTGTCCTATTGTTTTATCTTCATACAGCGCCAATGGGAGGCGACGGAAACTGCCCGCAACCAGGCACCCGTTCGCAAGTACTTTGTGGCACTCAAGGCGACCGAAGAATTGCGCAAGGCCAAGCTTCGCGAGCAACAGATTGCCGAGGCTCTCAAGCTCCAGCGTAAGAACGCAGCCCAGACATCCGACGACGACCAGGACGACGACGACGATGAAGATGATGAGGACGATGATGATGACTCGTCCGATGATGGCGAGGATGACGACGAGGAGGACGACGACGTTGTCTTGCGCAAGCGTGACAAGCGCCGCGCTCGTGAGGATGATGATGACGACCAAGACGACGACGACGACGATGATGCCATGGACGAGGATGATGACAACGATGACATGGATGCCAGCGACGACGACGATATGGACATCACCGACGCCCCCAAGGCCAAGAAGTCTGGCGCAGCTGCCAACGGCAAGGCCAAGAGCCAGCCACCACAAGAGCAAAAGCTTGCCTCTGGAGCCAGGTGAGTGTTGGATGAAAAGTGCAGAAGACAGGAGGAGGTGGGGGGGGGGAATTGGAGGGAATTTTGAGACTCGGAAACAAAGCTGACCGTTGTTTTGTTTGGCTTGATTTGTTTTTTTTTGTTTTTGGCCTGTGCAGCCGTATTGTGTTTGATGACGATGAATCGAACGTGCTCAAGAAGGCAGACAAGGTTTCCACATTCAAGAGCAAGAAGTTCTTCCGATGAACGGGTTTTCGGGATTGGTGAAAATTGCTGTTTTGTTTTTTTGTTTGTTCGAAATTCTAGAAAACATGTTTCTAAATCCACCATGCGCCAGTCAACAACGTTCCACTCTGCTCCATATGTATCCGTCGTTCCCTTTTTGTGATTGTGTGCTTTGTTCAGTCTTCTTTCGTTTCACTCAAACCAACAAAACCATGCAATCGATGAATTCGACTTCCCGGCGATTGTACAAAGAGGTGAGCATTCTGACTTCAGTGCCACATGCACTTGAGCTCCACTTCCTGACTCGAAGAATTGGAGTGAGACTGAATGAAGATCAGATCAAGATTAAGAGATTTTGAATGCAGATCAAGATTAAGAGATTTTTCCTTAGCGTTGGTGTTTTTCGCACTCACATTCGCACTTGTTGATGGAAAAACCTCGACGATGGAAAACACAATCACAATGATCAATAACGAAACAGCTGCTGTTCATGGGACGCGACTATCCGCTCGGGTTTGCGTACTTTCGAGAGCGGCTGCACCGCGCCTTCGCCAAGAACCGCTCAGAGACGGATCCGGGCAAGATTGCCGAGCTGCACGAGCGCGCACGGTTTGTCATCCGCGAGCTCGAGGCAATGTACAAGTTGCGCAAGTACCGCTTCCTGAAACGCACCTACACGGACGCAGACACTGACCCGTACTCGGTCGAGGTGATGCGCGCGCTGGCGACTGCCGTGGAGAATGGCAGCGCTGGGCTGGCGGGATTCCCCCAGTTCCAGTCGCCGTCGCAGTCCCAGGCCCAGACGCAGTCTACTTCTACTTCTACTACTAGTGCTGGTGCTGCTGGTGCTGCTGGTGTGGCGGGCAGTGGCGTGAGGGCCTTCTCAACGCTCGCCCAGTCCGCCCAATCAGGATTCACATCCAAAATCAATCCTCGGTCATCAGTGCAGATCATCGCACAAGCAGTGCCGGGATCATCGTCAATAGCAGTAGCATCATCGTCATTGCTGTCGTCGTCAGCTCGACCGGCATTGCGGTTGCCGGCAAACTCGCTGCGATTCATGCATTCGAGCCAAGCGTTTCGACCTTGAAAGGCGTATCATCGACGGGATTACTCCCCGCAGCATTGAGTAGCTGTCGATGACTGGAGCATGCAATCCGAGTGAACAAGATGGACGTGTGTGCTGAGAGAGTATGCTGAATGAATGAGATGTTGTTCGGCGTTGTCTTGTCCAAAAAAAAAAAGAAGAAAAAAAAGAAAGAGCTGTTTCGTGTCATGTTGCTCAGGATCAAACCATGATGTCGATGACTACCATTGCTTGCTCAGAGATGTACTGTTTCGTTGTTTGAGAAAAGTTTTGGCAACCTCTGTTTTGCGGTGATTTGACGAATCGGTCGAAACGAAGTCCGTTTTGTCTTTGTCTCGAACTTGCGCGACCAACCGATCGAAACTAACGTTGATTCCGCGCGCCAACAATTGGAGCGGACAAGTGTTGATCACGCTGTCGTTCATGAGTGGTGTCCATCCTTGATCACACGAATCGAGAGGAACATGCAGCACCGCATGATTCCGGCTAACCCATTTCCTCCCCCTCCCGCTTTCAACGCGTCCTTTCCTCGTAGAAGCAGCTAAACTGCCAGCTTCCACGACTCTCAAACTTCAAACCCCAAGCCCCACTCTGCCACAATCGAGCTCTCTCTCTCGCGCGCGCTCTCTCTCTCTCTCTCAAAGTCTCCTCGGTTGAACCATTTCCGAAACAAACAAAAAACCAGCGCGAACGAATGGGACAATTCTCAGATGTTTCTCCACGGCTTTAGGTCGATTTTGCCTCCTGCTCATCCCGCTTGAGCTACCTTCCACTGTCTACCCTCGCCATGTATCCATCAGCCTTCCCCCCTTCCTGCTCATCTTCTGATCTGCTTGTTTCCACTATCGCTCGGTTTACAGTATCTTTTATCATTTTTTCCCCCTTTCGTTTTTTTCCAGTCCTCCTTCTTTTCATCTCATCTTTTTTGCCAATGAACGACCTGCGAGCAGAAGCGCCGCTGCGGGTTGCGATTATCGGCACTGGCTCGTATGCGACTGCGCTGGGCCAACGCCTGCTGAGCGCCGGTGTGACGGTCGTCTTTGGCAGCCGTCGGTCGGGCGATGGTGACACTGACAGCAGCCTCCAATCATCCGCCACGGCCACGGCGCAAGAGCAGCCCAGCAACGGCGGCTCATCACCACCACCACCACCACCACTACAACCACAGTCTCAACAGTCTCAACAGTCTCAACAGCCACAACCGCAGATGCTGCACGGGGCGCCGCTGCTCGGACCATGCGCTGCAGCCGCGCGGTCGAACGTGGTCATTCTCGCGGTTCCATTAGCAGCGCACTGTGCGATGGCCGAGTGCCTCCGCCGCACCGTCTCCAACCGCGGCGTCGTCCTCATCGACGTCAGCAACGCGCCACTCTCGTCGTCGTCGTCGCGTAAGAGCAACGGCGGGAAGAGCAAGTCCCAGCGCGCGTCCGCCGCGGTTTCTCCGATCGCCTCACGCGTGACATCGCCGACACCGCGCTCGAGCGCCTCTCTGTCTGCTGCTGCTGCTGCTGCTCGGTCTGCTGCACGACTCAGCGGCGGCTTTGGCTCCGAGTGCACGGGCGACATGGCGACGTGCGGTGCGTGTGGCGGCTGCGGCGACAGTCCTGCTGCTCCTGCCAAACCCGTTCCCACCTCCAAGAATAGCAAAACTCCATTGGATGATGACGAGCGCCGGCCGCTGCTCATGCCCACCACTGCAGGCGCATTCACAGCGTCATACAATGCTGCTCATCATCATCACCACCATCAGCAGAATGGCGGTGGAGCAAACTTGGCCACGAATGGTCTGCTCGTCAATCCATGTGGTGGCGACTGCAACGTGTGTGCCACCAGTGACGATGCAAACTGCAGCCACCTGCATGCAGGCCAGGATCAAGACCAGCAAGGATTTAATAGCAAGCTCACGCCGCAGCTCGAGTACGAGCGCGAATCTACCGCTGCTGCGACCGAAAGCGACGTGTACCGAGCGCAAGTGGCAAGGGCCAGCTTTGCATCGTCGTACGTCGTCGATATTGAAGACCTCCGCCCTCCCAAGCCAAAGCCAGCTCCAGCTGCATCTGCTACTGGAAATGCCAAAGCAACAACCGCTCCTGCTTCAGCCGCATCGGCAGTGTTCAGCCCCGTCAGCCTGAACGAGAGCGAACCAGCACATGTCGCACTCGATTTCTCAGCGAGCAAGAACACCATCGGACACGGCAACAAGGCTGGCTACAACCGACTCTCCAAGAGCACAAACAGCCTGCTGGCTGACGAGGAAGTCGAGGTTGCCCCGGCGTCCGACAACAACATTATTGATGGCGTCGAGGAAGAGGACGAGAACGTGCTTTCGTACGCCGAGCGACTCCAGCGCATGATGCCAGGCGTCGACGTCGTCAAGGCATTCAACACTGTCTCGGCGTTCGCGCTCACAAAGAGCGCTGGCGAGCGTGTGGACGATCGCGTCCTCATGTGCGGCAACAACTCGTGGGCCAAGGACGTCGTGTCCCGCCTCGTGCTGGCAATCGGCATGCGCCCCGTCGATGCAGGCCCGCTGATTGCTGCGCGTGAGATTGAGCGTCGACCCTTGCAGCTCTTCAACGAATGGCACTCGGCCCTGTGGACAAGTCTCATCCTGTTTGTGTTTTCCTACATTTACGTGGCTGTTCGCGACGTGTACCTTGCCACCCCCGCTGGCGGATCCCCAGCTTGGAAGGACTTGCTCTTCCTCAAGTTCAACGTTGTCATTGCGTGGCATGCCCTCGCGCTTCTCACGCTCACGTTTTGCGCCGGCGTTGTGGCTGCACTGCGCCAGCTCATTACCAACACGGCCAAGAAGGCGTTTCCCGACTGGCTCGATGCCTGGCTGCGCGCACGCAAGGCGCTGGGTGTTCTCGGCTTTGGCTCGGCTGCGCTGCACGCTGTCGCTGCCATGATGACCACGTCGCTGTTCATCGACTGGGCGTACGTCGAGTCGCGCCAGGGCGCCGAGTACCAGGGCGCAATGCTTGCCGGTCTGTTTGCATTCGCCTTGCTGGTCTGCGTGGCCGTCACGTCGCAGCCCGCTGTCGGCGCCAGCCTCACCTGGCGCGAGTGGGACTTTGTGCAATCCAAGCTGGGCCCTGTGGCGCTGGCGCTCGGCACAACCCATGCCTTGCTCATGAGCTTTGCGCTCGGAGACTTGCCTGCGGTTGACGGCTGGAACGGCTCGTACTGGCTGCCTCCTGTCTCGGTCATTGCGTTTGCACCTGCTGCGTTGGTGCTTGTGCTCAAACTCGCCACCAGTCTGCCCCCGCTTGCTGGCCGTCTTGCCCGCATCCGAGGACTGGCTGCCCCACCCAAAAAGAAGGCGTCGCGCGACTCTCGTTCTTCCAACCGACAGAGTCAGCAGAATCTGAACATCAATGGCTGAAAACGTCTTTGCGTTTTTTGTGTGTTCAACAGCGACATGGGGTGGGTGCAGACCTCGCTTGGAACATTTTTTGATTGGTACAAGTGAGGAAACGGAAACAAGCGAGGGAAGGGTCCTCCTCCCCCCCCCCTTGTGACCAAATTTCTTGTGTTGATTCCTTGTCATGACGAACGCTATGGATGATAGCTGTCGCTTGATTTCCACTTATGCCTGATTTTTTGATTATTTTCTTCTTTTCTGTCAACTTTTTCTTTTTTCTTTTTTCTGGTCGGCCGTCGCTTTTTTTTTTTTTGTTTTTGTTATTGTCTTCTCCCCGCGGCTGGCCGTTTTGATTTTGCCTCTTAAGTTCTTTGCTCTTCTCTGTTTTCCCTCCTTTTTTCCCCTCTCTCCTCTCGCAACACTCTTCTTGATGGAGAGTGAGTTGTTGCGTTGTTAACCGCTTCTTTTCTTCCCGTTTGTTATTTTCGGTGCGCGGGCGCTCTTGCCTCCGCTGTGCTTTAGTTCATCTTCTCTTATGTTTTGCAGCTTGATGATGTTTTTTTTTTTTCGATGCAGCTTTGTTGTGCTTTGTTGCATGGGTTTGCGTTTGCTTTTGGCTGGGAGGTGTCTGTGCTTGCCGAGTTTCCTTGTTCTGTTCGTGTCCATGAAAGTGCAGCATCATGCCATGCCAAGTTTCGGCTTGCTGATGTGACAACACTACCATGCTGTTGTTCTTATTGCACTTTGATGGCACGAAACGGGATGAACGAACTTGTTGCTCGCCGATCCTTTTCTCTTTTCCATGTTACAAAACTGCTCTGCACTTGAATACATAAAAGTTCTTCTCTTTTATTTGATCTGTGATTTCCATATTTGTATTTGACCTCTTAACAAAACTCTGAACAATGCAGTCTCGTCTTTTGTTTGCTGTAAGATTTGACCAAGTTTTTTTTTTTTTTTTTGAATGTTTCGTTTTTGACTCGGCTGATTTTTTTTTTTCCAATGCAAATCCAGAGAAACGCTTTGTCGTTGTTCCAAGCCAAACTCCAGCCCAGCCAACGTCGTGTTTCCAACAAAACAAAACAAAGACCATCCACAATCGTCCCCATCAACACGGGTCTCAGCCATCATCCGATCAGACCGACAAGAAGGAACACAAACCGAACAATGAAGATTGCTGCGAGTGCACTGGCTCTGGCGCTGCTCGCTCAGGCCACCGCGCACGCCGCCCCACTTCTTGACGGCGGTGCTGCTGCTGCATCAGCGTCGCCCGCGCCCCCCGCGCCGTCGCCGGACGATGGCAATCCAGAGTGGCAGACTGGCGTCGGCATTGCGGTCGCCGTCATGGCCGGTCTCGTGCTACTCGTGCTCGGCTACCGGCTCTTCCGTCCAGGTAAGCGATAGCGCCTTCTATTGCACACACTCACTATGCAAAGTGCAGTGTTGGCACTCTGGCAGCAAGACGTGTGCGCGGGGCCCGATGCGAGGCTTGGGCAGAGAAGGAAACCCGCCAAGCCACACACAGTCACAGTCACGGCTTGTTGGCTTTGATTTGCCGCTGCCGATCATCACAGTGGGGCGAAGCTATCGTCACTGGATTCTTTTTTTGTCTCAGCGCTGTTCCTAGGATTCGGTGATTGGCAGTCATTCCATGTCCTTGTATGACACACGTCATACGTCAAACGAGAGAGAAAGAGAGAGAAAGAGAGAGAGAGAAAGAAGGACTTGGAGAAATTCATGGTTTGACATTGAGTGCAGCTGATAGTGTTTTGAGACGCCGCTAGCATGACTTGGTGATTGGCAGGATCAATCTCCTCACACGAAAACGGGAGAGAAGGCCATGATGCTCACTTTTGGCGCTGTCGCCGATCCTTTCCTCGCTCGTTGTTGTGGGAGTTATCGCGCGACAAACAACCACGCCACCACCTCCAACTTTCCTCTCTGATTTTTGGGGCAAATGCCTTCTGGGTTTCTTTGGCCGAGGGCATCATTCTTTGTGATTTGGTGTCGCATTCCGCTTTACTTTCATTGGTTGTTTTTCATTTGCTCACTTTTTTTTTTCTTTTTTTGCAGTGATGGCTGTCGTCGTGACCGTGCTGTTTGCGATTGTCACATACTTTATTGTCGATGGTCGCATTGACTCTCCCAACCAAGGTACAGTTCTAACATGCTGGTTTTTTTTTTTTTTTTTTTTTTTTTTGTTTTGGGGTGTGAATTCCTGCTCACGCTCCTCCTCCTCCGCCCAACTTCCCACTCGAACAGTGTCCATTCCTGTCTCCATTGGCGTTGGCCTCGTTGGCGGCGTTTTGGCTTACATCTTCTGGCGTCTGACGTTGCCGTTCCTTGGCGCGTTGGTGGCGCTGCTGGTCACTGCCATCGTCATTTCGAGCCCTGCCCATTCCAAGTTCGAGGACGATGGCCCGATCTATGGTCTCTTTGCTCCGCTCGTGGTTGCGCTTGGCGTGGTGTGCTTCATCTTCCCTCGTCCCAGCGTGATTGCTTCGACCAGCCTCGTTGGCGCTCTGGGCGTTTTCGTGCTGGTGGACCACTATGTCGAGTCCGGCTTTATGCAAGGCGTGTTTTCCGGTGTTGCGCGCATCTTCCAGACCCACTCGTTCTTTGGGTTTTACATTTCCTACGATTACCTCGGCTGGGCGCAAGAGGACAGCCATCGAAACTCGTATCTTGTCCTGGGTGGCTGGTTTGCACTTGCGGTTGTTGGTATGGCCTTGCAGCAATTCCTTGTCGCTCGCAACTACCACCACGATCCCGACCACGGCAAGCAGGACGTCGACCTGTTTGCCAACCGCGAGCAACAGCCGTTGATGGCCAACTCGCACGATCCCAGCTCCACCACCATCAACCACGGCACCTTCTACCGCAGCGATTCTCTTGCCACTTCTGCTGCAAACCGACAGCGCATCTCTGAAAAGTACGGTATCAACTTGGACAAGCCCCAGCGTTTGTAAATTTGTCCCACCGCATTCGACGAAAGTGCGACCAGATCAGGCCCGGCATTTCATTTTTTTTCTTTTCATTTTGCCATTGCCTGCTCTGAAAAGCTGTTGTCGCGGAGGACATTTGTTGATTTTTGACAATACATTGATGCACTTATCTGCAGCGTCCAACAGCCACCATTTCGATAAAGTTTGGGATTGCTTGAGGTTTGTTGTGAAGACGTTTATGATAATTTAAAACAAAAAGACAAACATACAATCACAACGAGGAAAGAAAGAAACGAAAAAAAGAACAAAAAAAGAACAAGGAACAAGACAAAGACATCAAATCAATCGAGAAACCAAAAATGTCACCTCCAAGAGCGCGGAAGAAATCAATCAATCAGCAAAAAAAGAAGAAGCTCTGCACGCTTTAGAGACGATCGTGGTAGCTTTGCAGGACGGGCACAACAAGCTCCATGCCCTTGCGCTTGCGGGTGGCCATGAGCGCGTCGTAAGCCCTGTTTCCAGCCTGCAGCGGGTTGCCGGGCAGCTCGTCATAGTGCGAGAAGGTGCATTGCGGGAATGCGGTGCCTCGGGAGGCTTCGCGAAGGGCCGCGTTGAAGCCAAAGGACTCGCTGACGGGCATGAAGGCCTTGACGATGGTGACTGGCACGCCGTCTTGGACCTCCTGTCCGTTCACCAAGCCGCGTCGGCTGTTGAGCACGCTGTACACGCTGCCGACAGAGTCGGTCGGCACTTGGACCTCGACCTGGAAGAACGGCTCGAGCAGCTTTGGCTTGGCTGAGAGCATGCTGGCGTACGTGCAGCGGCGCATTGCGGGCAGGATTTGGACGGCGCCGCGATGTGCCTGATCGGGGATGATGGTCGCGTCAAGGATGCGCACGCGAACACCGCGGACTTGCTCGTTGCACAAGACGCCCTCGCGCGTGGCCCATTGGAAGCCGCGCGAGCACGAGTCCTTGATCTGGTCCATGAGCTGGAGACCCTTGGTGGCATCGACGAGCATGTTGGGGCCGTCGTCGGTCGGACCAAAGCACCACAGCTTGCGACCTTCGGTGGGATCCCAGTCAAACTTCTCGGCAAGGTACCGGGCGCGCTCCTTGGACTCGGTGCGGCTCGAGACGGCGCCGCTCTCGATGGCGTCGCCAGGCCTTCTTCGAGCGGGTGGCCTTGGCAAAGATTCGGTTGTGGTTGTTGCCCGACTTGAGAGGCAGAGGATTTCAGACTCTTGCGAGACCGTCTCGCGGTAGGCAACCACAGGATTCGAGCGCTTGATCGGACGCCGGCGTGATTTCCTCGAGTCCTTGAGACAGATTTCGAGATGCAGCTCGCCGGCGCCGGCGATGATGTGCTCGCTCGTTCGTGTCATGCACTGACAGAGAATCGAACTTGTCTAGCGCTGAGCCTCGATCAGCTTGGGAGATCGCTGGATCGCGACATGATGCACCGACGACAGCGAGTCGGTACTCATGACGCGCATGTTGTGGCACTCCTCGTACGTCGTGATGGTGCCGGTCTTGACCAGGTAGCTGTCGATGCCGACCAGGCCGGCAATGTTGCCGCAGGGCACGTCGTCGAGGGCTTCAATGTAGCGACCCATCATCAGCACCGTGCGGGCAATGTTCTTGACGTAAAAATCGTCCTTTTGGCCGGGGACAAAGTTGGGGCCCATGATGCGGACCTTCTGGCCAGAGCTGGCCTTGCCTGCAAAGACGCGGCCAAAGGCGTAAAAGCGGCTCGCGTCGGCGGTTGGGACCATCTTGGAAATGTACATGACGAGCGGGCCGTTGGGATCGCAGTTCTTGATGGCCATGGCAGCCTCGTCGTCTTGAGGACCCTCGTAGAGGAGCTCGCAGCGGTACTTTTGCGCGGTGACGGGTGATGGCAGGTGGATGGTGATCATCTGGAGCAAGGCGTCGCCGGCGGGCAGCCATGTGCTCATGAGAGCCTTGAGCAGCTCCTTGTTGGTCTTGGCAGCATCCCGCTGGGCCTTGGTAAAGTTAATGTTGAGCACCTCGAGCAGGGTGTCCAAGGGCTGCGCTGCCTGTTCTGGGTGCATGACGGACTTGAAGACGCGCTCGATGGGGTCCATGACAAAGTGGACAAAGCCGCGCACGTAGCCCGGCAATGGTTGGTCGGACCACTTGCGCTCGGTGGGTGAGTAAAAGTGCTCGCCCCAGAGCCGGTCCATCATCTTGGTCACGGAGACGTTGAACTTGGTCGCGTAAAACTCGGCAAACTGCTTGAGCGTAAAGCCCCAGGCCTGCAGGCCAGAGCCAAAGCACACGCTACCGGCCGTCACGGACACGGTGGCATCGCCCATGGGGCCGTCGGGCTCGCTGAAGGTTGCGATGATTGAGTTGACTTGCTCGATAATCTTGCGGAAGGTGAGGTAGAGTCGCTCTCCGTCGAGCTGGAGCTCGAGCAGCGCGCGATCCATCTTGTTGAGCATGAGCACGGGCTTGATGCGCTCGGTGATGGCTTGTCGCAGGACGGTTTCGGTCTGGACGCAGACGCCCGAGACGCAGTCGACGACCACCAAGGCGCCGTCCGTCACGCGAAGCGCGGCCGTCACTTCGGAGGAGAAATCAACGTGCCCGGGAGAGTCGATGAGGTTGATGAGGAACGAGTTGCCGTCGACGGGTTGCTGGATGTAGGTCAAGTCCTTGTCCGACAGCTCGTAGAAGAGCGAGACGGCGGTCGACTTGATTGTGATGCAGCGCTCCTGCTCGTCCGGGCGCGTGTCTGTGAAGCGGAGCTTGCCCGCCTTGTCCTCGGCAATGATGCCGGCCTTGGAGACGAGCGAGTCGGTCAGAGACGACTTGCCGTGGTCGACATGGGCAATCACCGACATGTTGCGTATGTTCGCCTTGCGATCCATGATGGAGCGGATTTGGCTGACGTCGAACTTGGGTGGCATGATGGTGGGTGGGTGGAACTTGAGCTTTGAGATTTCGAGTTCAAGTGCTGGGGTGGACGGCGACTGTGTGGTGGACGAGTGGCGGTCTCACTGAGCAAAAATCTGTGACGAACGAACAACCAGACGTTCAACAATTTGAAGTTGAGTTTACAATCTCTCTCTCACAATCGGGTTGCTGCTCATCCTGTGTTGTTCACTTACGACAGCAGTGGGTTTGTGGATGGAGTGCAGTGGAAGCAAGAAACAAGAAAAAAGAAGAGTGAGTGACGACTGGATTTGCGCGGGTTTGGCTTTTTAAAGCGCAGAGATTGAGCAATGACGTCAATCCCAAATCTGGAATATTGCGCAAAAACGAAACTTGAATGAAATCCAACCACGTTGACACAGAGTTTCCCCCCCCCCACGTCCTGCAATGAGCCGGTGCATGCATCTGTCTGTGTGTGGATATGTGGGTTGCTGTTGTGGGGTTGCAGAGGAGGCGCGAGTGAAAGCGATTTGGAATCTGTTTTGGTTCCCAATTTGGTGCTTGGATCTTCGGTCTCGCTCGCTCGCACAGCAACTGACTGACTGCGGTCGATGACTGGCACAGACCAAGATTACACACTTTGACATACGCCTGCATCGTCGTCCAGTGGATCAGCGAGAATTGACGTCAGCCGTTGACGCTTCCCGAGTCGCGCAGTCAATGGATGCGGCAGCTGAACTCATTGTTGGTGCATATGCGTCAGGCCGGTGTGAACAAGCTGTAGAATGTATGAATGTGTTACGAGAACATGAACAAGAACAAAACAATAGAAAAAGCTCACGGAACAAAAGTCTTAACGAACGTCCCTTCTTGAAACACAGTCGGAATAACATGACAAATCATGCACTTGTGTTGACGCTTAATCATCCGTTGAGCACATGCAACGCAGACACATGTGTGGTGACAAAGAAGGCATTCGTCGGGGTGTTGAAACAGACCAAGCACTCACTTCCGATCAGTTTTCGGAGTCTAGCTGCGACTGCATGCTGGCGTTCACGACAATCGAATTTGTCATAGGAGATAGTTGCTCCTTGATGGCGCTGTGAGGATGACTCAGTCGTGAGATTGATTCAGCGCTGACCTCTGCAGATTGTGCGTGCTGCTGCTGCTGCTCCATTCGAGAACGAACGAGATCCGAATCCAGATGAGGTTGCAACTGCTCTTCGATGCTACTATGGTGATGCTCCATCCTGGGTTCCTGAGGCATTGTAGCATGAGCATGCGCGCTGCCCTGATCGACAAATTGGCTTAGCTGTGTCAGAATGTCGCGGAACGACGGTCGATCAACTCGTGCGAGTTGGAGGCAATCCTCCGCAAGCTCTGCCATGGCATGCGCCGATTCTTTGTCTTGAGGGCTCCAATCAATTGCCTTGTCAAGCACTGCATCGATTTTACGGCTCCGTTTCAGCTCGCGTCGAACATTGGCGATCAGGTCGAGGCTGGGTGGCTGTCCAGTCAGCAGCTCAAGCAGAATCATGCCATACGAGTACACGTCTGTCTTGATGGAAACCTTGCCGTCCTGGTGGTACTGTGGGCAGATGTACTGGTATGTTCCTGCAATTGTTTTCGTTTTGATGTAGCTGTGAGCATCCACTTGAGCTGGTATGGAGCGAGTCAGACCGAAATCGGCGACCTTTGCGTTGAAATGAGCGTCCAGCAGTACATTGTCTGTCTTGAGATCCAGGTGGAACAGCGGCTGACGCGGAATCGCAGTCTGGACAAAGTGCATAGCAATGCAGGCGTCCCATCCTTGCGATCAAGACGATCGCGAATCGAACCGTTTGCCATCAGTTCGTAGACCAAGCAGCGCTCCTTGCCTTCCTGCGCAAAACACATAATGGTGACAATGTTCGGGTGACGGAAACGTGACAGAGCTTTGAGCTCGGCCTCGAACTGAGGGGCACCTTGAATTGAATCCGCTGCCAACCGTTTGACGGCAACTCGCTGACCGCTCCACACACCAGAGTAGACTTTGCCAAATCCACCGCCACCGATGCGCTTGGACTCTGAAAACTGCGCTGTTGCTTGCGACAGAACTTGCAACGACACTCGCGGAATGGTATTGGATTCCAGTTGAGCAATACGCGCCTGGAGTTGACGAACTTGCTCAGACGTCGGATCAGACGCAGCGAGAGGCGCGCTGGCAGTATTGGATCGAGGAGCTGGTGTGGGTGCGACACGAGATGAACTCGCGAGAATGCTTGCACGTTGAACGCGGACGCGCTGATTTTCGGCCCTGGAATTGAATCAGTCAGAAAGACAGTAAAGGTCACAAACACCCGCAAGACAAGGGCACTCACCAGAACTCGCATTTTGCCGGAAGATTGTTGGATAAAACCTTAACGACACTTGAAGAGATCCGGTTGTCCCACAAACTGTTGCAAGCGAACACGACGCTCGGTATTCGATGGCTCATGTTGCTGCATCAAGTTGTTCATGGAAGACCCGCACACCTATCACCCCCCCTGTACCGCAACAGAACGTACTAGAGAATAGACAGATTCGCCATGTTTCGAAGTGCAGATCCAATCGCCTGTGCTCCCGCATCGCCAATCTGATTCTTGAACAGCCTATGCAGCCAAACATCAGAAACGTTTCATCGTTGAGCAAAGACCGAGATCCGACAAAAACTCAAACGTGCGACGACAATACCAGAGCTCAGTGAGCTCAGACGACGTCTGCAGGCCTTTAGCGATGGCACAAGCTCCAATGTCACTAATCTTGTTCTCGCTCAAGCTGCATCAATTCGATCAAGTCAGAGCCTCGTGACCAACAGCCCATGTGACAGCGCCCGAACGTACTTGAGGATTGACAAGTCCTCCTTGGTTCGAAGCGCAGATCCGATCGCCCGTGCTCCTGCGTCGCCAATTTGATTGACTGACATCCTATGTCAGATAAACATCAGTAGCGACCATTACTGAGCAAAGACCGAGCTGCGACAAAAGCTCAAACGAGCGACCAATACCTCAAGTCAGTCAGTGCAGTCGACGTCTGTAGGCCTTCAGCGATGGCACGAGCTCCAGCGTCACCGATCTTGTTTTGGCTCAAACTATGTCAGATCGCTCAAGTTAGTGTCACGCGCCCAATAGCCCCGGTGACACCACCAGAACGTACTAAAGAATTGACAGATTCGCCTTGTTTCGAAGCGCAGATCCGATCGCCTGTGCTCCTGCATCGCCAATCTGGTTGTCATACAGACTTTTTGATACCATACACGTCAGATCTTCTTGAGCAACTCATTTCCTTGCTCCTCCTGCCTTACGTAAGCACCTGCAGATTGTTGTTCTCCTTGAGACCCTCGGCAACGACCAAGGAATCTTCATCGGTAATCCCCGAGCTGCTGAGGCTATGGGAGATGCCGCGAAATACACTAAGTCTGTGCGCAGCAACGACCACGCCTCGGCCTGAGACGATACTTACATGACACAACTGGAAGACTTGGCTATTTCAAATAGCTCACGCTGCCGTGATGAATATGAAGCACCCATCTACAAAGGCCAAATAGTCAGTCAAAGATGTGGCTGCTGGGGCGATTCCAAGTTCCACTCCCTCTCCCCTCCCCTCCTCTCATTGCAGTCCACGACGGTGCAGTCCACTCTCAGGGTGACTTTGTTACGCTTCATTCATCGCCCTTGTCATGAGACTCGACGACAGACGAATGATCATCGTGAGCGAGCTTTGCTTTTCTAATCACTTTGAAGGCGATCACTCAAACTTCCTCATCTGCTCACACCCACACGACATCGCCGACGTCAACACGAACTGAGTCGAGCTGAGTCAAGCTCGTGTTGGTCGATCGGCAACACTGGTGCCTGGGCCTCGGCGATAGCGCGGACCGAGCACGCGGTTTCACCCAAACTCAACCCACAAAAGACTCCGACACAACCACCGACATCAACGAGACATGGCGCGCTGCCACGATAGACTGGTGGATGAGATTATGTGTGTTTGGGTGTTGATGGCGGACATGACGGTCGCACAAAGACCAGAAGCAAAGCAACTGCTGCTGAGTAGGAAACACAGCAAAACAACATTCAGCAACAACAACAACAACAACAACAACAACAACAACAACAACAACAACAACAACAACAACAACAACAACAACAACAACAGTTGATCAACCTGAACTTGGAAGAGCAAAAGTGAACAAGAAAAAACAAGAATGAACATGTCACACAAAAACATTGGATGGAAGCGGAAAACACACCAGAGTCAAAGGAGGGGTTTGGCAAATTCGGCTGAGCGACTGCGGAGAGCGCCGCTTTTCAGTTTGTTCTGTTTTAGCCATGAAAAGCAATTTGCACCCTTCAACCCCCACGACCCTTGATCAAATTCCTGGCCACAATCCTACGTCTTGCTGGCGGGACCGTGACACTCAACCTGGAGCAGGCTGACACGCCGAGCCTGCGCGGCAGTCGTGGTTTGTTTTTGTTTTTTGTATGTGACAATGTTGCATTTTGTGCGTTCGTTCGTGTTTTGTTTGAATGTCTGAATACAAGTACAAGTGATGCTTCAAGCAACTCTGGTCATCAAAACACTTAAAAATATATAGTTTCAACAACATAACACAGGAACGAAAAAGATAACAAAGAGGCGAGTTACAATTACAACGAAGTCGATTCGGTTGTACACTCACGCTTGTTCATCATCCACATTGAGCCATCCTTTTGCGCGTTGGTTTCGTCCATCAATAGAAACCCGCGCTTGATACCGTCGTGATTGGCACGCGGGGTGCTGTGTGTGATTGCCATTGCGCTCAAATCGCTGGAATGATGTGCATTCAAATCGTGCTGCGCCAATTGGTAAGCCGTGCTGAGAACGCCGTTCGAAGGAATGTCTTGAATATATTCTTGCTGTGCGAGATGGTGTCCTTGCTGGTGTTGATTGTCGTCGCCGACGAGCATTGCATTGTGGTGGTGGTTCATTTCCATTATGTTGGGATTGCCGAGATGTGGTTGCAAGTTGGCATAGCCCATTTGTGCGTGTTGCTGTGCCTGCTGGTCGTGGTGCTGTTCGTGTTCATGGCGTAGGTGCTGCTGTTGTAGATGGTGCTCGTGCTGTTGGTGTAGATGGTGTTCGTGTTGCTGCTCTTGTTCGTGGTGGTGATGGTGCGCCTGTTGATTCGCTTCTACTGCAGCGCCCAGTCCGTCAGAGTCAATGGTGACTTCCTTGGCGCGCGCGTCCAAAAACCGAGTCAGTGCATCGAGTCCATGGACTGTGAACAAGCGGCTATTCCGTTGCGCCCACTCGAGCACATCCGTGTAAGCTGTAACAGCGGACTGGACTGCAATAACGCGTTGCAAGTGCTTGGCCTCTGTTGTCGTCACACAAACAGACAAAGACAACAGGGTGAGAATATGTGCAATGAGACCGTTTTCGCGGCGTTGCGTTTGTTGCGAAATCGTCACAAAGACCCATGTGAAGGTCATGGATGAATTCTCTCTGAGACTGTTCCCTTGATTTTGAGCTCTTTCGCATTTGACCTCGCTTTGCTTTGTGGTTTGCTTTTGGAGGTGTTGATTTCCACATGTGGGAGCAACGAACGGAAGGTTCACTTTGAGGCATTGAAACTCGAGGCTTTTGTGGAATGACGGCGAACTTGAACACTGACGATGAAATGTGAGTTTTGGTGTTTGTTCTTGTTCGCTTACCGCTCATCATGTCGGTGACGCGCGCGGCTGTGTGCTGGAAGGCGAGGTAGAAGGACGCATTGGCGGCCGCGACGCTACTCTCTGCCGCCGCGCCTGCAGCAACGAGTGCGGCCGTGGAGGACATGGACGGGAGGACGACCTGCGGGAGTGTCATCCCAGCCGAGGCAGCCGCCGTGGGCAGCGTGGACGCAGAGGAGGCAGAGGACAAGGAGGACGAGGACGCGATGGCTGATGCGCCGCCAGCCACGTCGGACGCGCCACCAGCAGCCGCAGCCGCAGCCGCCGAGGAGGACGATGACGCGGATGAGGATGAGGACGAGGATGACGCTGCGGGTGGGGCGAGGCCGGACGACGACCCGGCTGTGGCGCGGTTGAGGCGAAGCGACGACATGTGCGTGTTTGAACTGTTTTGTGAGATTGAAAATTGAAACACAATGGAAAACGAGCAAAAGGACTGAAACGAAGTCAAAGTCAGAGTTTAGGTCAGAGTTAAAGTCAAAAGAGAGGAGAGGAGGATTCAACAGAAGTACTGTATCAGAGTTGAATGGCACTGGAAATGGTGAAACCAGAGCCAAAAGAATCGAAAGCGGAAGTCAAGCGGTTGAAAGAATGGAGACGGAACAACGCGTGGTAACGCATAAAAAGCAGTTGCGTTTTTGTTGAAATTCATGATGGTGGATGCGCTGCGGAAACGCACCGCACATTCAAGGCAGCGGCACTGGTTCTGGTTCCTATTGCTTTGGCCCAGTTGAATTGGCTACAATTTGGGGCTGCTAGCTCATTTGGTAGAGCGCGTCCTTCGCAAGGACGAGGCAGGGGGTTCGATTCCCCCGCAGTCCATTTTTTTTTCCATTTTGTTTTTTTTCCGCTGCAGCGTTCTCCATTGCTGTTGGCTATCTCTTTTGATATCAGAACAACAACATCGTTGCACCGGATATTCTATTGTCTGTGCGAGTGCCGGGGGACGCAGATGGAAGAATCGACAAAATTTGGGCATTTGCCAAATGGGTTGCGTCAAACACTCACATCTCCCCGTTGCCTCTCTTTTGACCGAGTAACCGTATTAAACATCTTGTAAATATGATTAGTAATGCTTCGAAAACTCGGCGGAACGCTATAGATGGCCAGTGACCATGAATTGCGCTGTTCGAAGAAACGCGAGGTTTCGGCCGCGCGTATTGTGAGAATGCCTTGTCTGATTTGGTTGATTCTTTGAGGGTATGTACGTTAAAGCTTTCTTTTTGTTGTGACTTTGAGTCGAGTCCGTCCGGTGGTTGTGAATGAAACGGGAAATATTCAAGAAAGTATCGAGTGACTTGTTAAGGGATATCATGTCTCGCGAGTCGAGCAATTGACAATCGTTGCCTGGCCAAGTGCTCTAAACACCCTGCCCATGGGATCCAAAGCTTCGCAACGACAAGCATGTGAGACTCCGATTCCCACGGGTTGGGGCTTAGAGCTATTGGCCAGGTAACGTCGATTGATTGATACAAAATGCGCAATGACAGCTATCCAAAAGCATCCAAATACACCAGAATATGCTAAATCCTCATTAACTACCACCGGCTAACCTCGCCGGCTGGACGGACGCAAACTCGGGTCCTGACACTCTACTCCATCTCCGACAGACCTCCGCTGTGCTGGATACGGTATTGCGGCTACACCGCACAGAAACAAAACACACTTCCTACAACTTCCCCATCGTTACACCAGCCTGACAAAACACACACAAATAATATGAACCAACAAGCTTGTTCCTTGACCCAAGAGGTAGAGACCGCCTAACTTGTTCATGCGAAGAGCACCTTGCGTCTCAACAGCCAAACGCACGTATCCATGTTCACAGCCTTCTTCAATCCCAGCTCTGGCTCTCCAGCACCTTTCCGTTGGACCTTCTTGTCCCAGTGTTATGGAGACCAACCAGGCATGGCAATTCCTTCGAACGACTTGTCCTTCCATGACCGACCGCGTTGGTGGAAAACCCACATGGCTTCTTCCAATCTTGCAACTTGACGATCGCCTCCACCCGAGGCGCGTCGACGTCTTCACGCGTCTACGCTCTTGGGCGACTTGACTACACTTGTTCATCTCGCGGCTGGCGGCGCGCGCGAGGCCTGCTACTTGGAACACGGCTCGGACCAAGCAGCACGAGACCGCGTGGACCTGCACTTCCTTCGACCGCCACAGCTTCAGCGGCCGAGTGCCAGAGTCCACCTCACCATCACCGATCACATCCAACCGACGTCAGGTGGCCCTCATTGATTGCGCATTATGTGAGACTCCGATTCCCACGGGTTGGGGCTTAGAGCTATTGGCCAGGTAACGTCGATTGATTGATACAAAATGCGCAATGACAGCTATCCAAAAGCATCCAAATACACCAGAATATGCTAAATCCTCATTAACTACCACCGGCTAACCTCGCCGGCTGGACGGACGCAAACTCGGGTCCTGACAAAGCACATGAGATATTGCGCTCATTCGCCAAGCAATGACGCTTCAGAATGCTATTGCACTTTACAGAAAAATCCAGCTGCGGACAAAACACCTCAACGCCGTCCGTTCTTCACGCCTGGCATACCACGATAAAGAATAGATTTACTATATGTTGCTCGTCAACAAGCTTTGCATTAAAGACAATTATACCCCAGATCGATTCGGTCATTGCGATTTTGGTCTGTTCGCAGTTTTTTTTTGTTATTCAACACGTATCAAACAATTCACAATCACACAAGCCGAATTTGACCACGAGCACCAAGTCACAGCTCGAACAGCACCAACGACGAAGGACATGTCATCGCCTCGCGTGCCCTTCCCGAACAAATCACGCTTCAAGCACAAAATTTTCACATCACCACCATCATCACGTTTCCTTAGTCTCAGGAAGCGTCTCCAGCACAGGTCGCGTTTGATGCGTAACAACATCCTTGACAATCAAGTCCCAGGGAAGACTGATAAACGTCAGGAAGGCGTTCAGCGCGGGACTGTCCCCCTTCTGAGGGCCAGAGACCTGTTGCTTCTTGGTGGCTGCATACGCTTGCACCTTCTTGACAGCCGAATCAAACATGCCAAACGACCAGGAAGCGATGCGCTTGACTTCTGAAGAGGCTGACGACGACGAAGATGACGAAGAAGTCGTGGTGGAAGGCGACGAGAGCGCGGCAGCGGCAGCTTTTGCCGTTGCTGGTTGGCCTGCATCTGATGAAGCCTGTTGTTGTTGCTGCTGCGATGCGACTGGAAGGCTGGATCCGGATCCATGAGGCAAGAGCCTGCTCATTGCCACTTGGGCTTCGCCTTTGCCGCCAGGTCCGCGCAGCATGAGGAATTCCACATCTCCACGGCTGCGCGCGAGCAGGGAGAGATAGAGCGGAGTGCTCTTCTTGACCTTGGCTTGGTAGGCGTTCAGCAGCGCGGCGTACACGACAGAGCCCTGGAAGACGGTGCTCTTCTGCTCGGGACTGCCATGGGGCCAGGCAACCATCTCGAGACACAAGCATTCGTCCTCAACAATGTACACCTCGCTGAAAATCTCATCAAAGTTATCGACAGTAAAGAAAATGTGCGGGTACGTCAGCTCGGTCTCCTCGGCCTTGCCCGAATCCATGTTGCGTTTGCTCGGGGAAGGGTAGACGCGCTGGGTCACCTTCTTGTGGATGACGAGGCGGTCGCGGGTTCGCGGCGGCTGTCCAGGCACCGCTGCAGGGGCTCCGGCAACAATCGGGATGGGCTCCTTCACGGTGCGGCAGATGGCGACGGTCAGCGAGTACTCGAACTGGTTGAGAATCAGATTGAGGTAGAAAGTCTCCTCCCAGTTGATGGCGCGGTCGAATGGAGCCGGTTGCTGGTGGTTGCTGCGACGAACAAAGAAGGGCTCGTCAGGCACCATTGGCGGCACGGGCGAGCCAGGAGTCGAGGCCCCGCTCCGAGACGCCGACTGAGACGCGCCAGAGGTGGAGGGCTGACGCGAATGCGTCTTGTTAAGGATGGCGGCAGACACTGCTGCAGGCGTGATGGCTTGGGGCAGCTGCTGGTTGGATGAAGAGGTTGAGGAGGACGGGGTTTCGCTGGAGGGATTGGCGGGCTTTGCAGAGGAGGAGGAGGATGTGGCGGTGGCAGCTGCAGCAGCTGTTGCAGCATTCATCGCGGCAAGCGCGGGTGCTAGTGGGGGCAGTGGCGGGTCTTGGTGCACGTAGAAGAGCAGATCGTCGCGCGAGGTATCCTTGCATTCAAGAAAGTACGACTGGAAGAGGGGAAACCAAAACTCGTTCCGCTCGAGCGCATGCTCCACGTCCGACTTGTCCGAGTCGCCCACCACGACAAAGTCTGTTGAGGTCGCGGATGTGTTCTGGTGTCGCCGCGGCCCTCCGTGCGCCCTCTCGACCGCCTTGTTATTGTTGTACGAGCGAATCGCGTCGAGCACTTCCGTCAGCATGTTTGTGTGAGACCGACTGGGTTTTGGTGAGTTGGATGAGCTTTTCTCTTGCTTGAGGTATCCGAACGGTGGTGTTGTTGGTCCAAGTCGAGCAACACAAAAAGGGAGTTGCAGCCAAGGGAACGAAGCAAGTCTTGGTGATTGTAAAAAGTAGCGGGTCGTCTCAGGCTGTGTTTCTATGCGATCTGAGGGCCTTGAGCTGAGCTTGGAGCGAGCTGAATGTATGGGAATTGCAGCAAAATTGGCGACCCTGCGACAAGGCGAGATTTTTTCAGTGAGACTGGCAAAGATGCAACTGTAATGATGATTGAGATTGGAGCATATTGATGAGTGACGCTTCTTCAGAGGACGAGGGGGGGGGGAGAGAGAGACGAAGAGAGAGAGAGAGAGAGAAGGGATGAAAGACGTCTTGTGAGCCAAAAGGAGGAGCGAAAGAACGATGGGGTCGCGCGCACAGCACCAACAAGAGCCAAAGAAGATACCAAAGTCGAGAGAGCATGAGACCAGGGGGTAGGGGGTTAGGGGGTCGGGAAGAGGGGGAAGGGGAAGCAGGGGCAGATAGAACGGCATTCAACAAGAAGGTCAAGAGAGGGAAAGGAGGGATGACAAGGCAAAGAAGGGGCGTTTGGATGAGCAGGGAGAAGAGGAGGGAAGAGTATGAGGATGAGATGAGAGAGGGGGATGAGAGAGGGGGATGAGCAGGGATGAGAGGGATGAGGATGGCTGGTCATACTGAAACGGCAGACAAAAAAAAAAAAAAACAATACAAAAAGAGTGGAAAAACCAAAAGAAAAAGAAAAAAGAAAAACATTGAAAGGATTGTTGAACGTTGAAGCAAAGAAAACACCTCAGAATCACAAAAAGAAGGGGGAAAAGACAACATGGTTGCATTAATAAGAGAAAGAAGAAGGTGAACGGTCAATCAGGCGAGTTTCACATTCAAGCTGAAGCGATGGTGGCTTGGAGTTGGCTCCAGAAGAAGGTGCTCAGCCTGGCATTTACATGGCTGATTCCAAAGTGATTGCAAATGAGGGACAGTGGCTGGCTGTTCTTATTCTCCACTTAAAAGAGTTGGTTCTGTTGCTTCTGTCCGCGCCCCCGCAGTTTCAACGCATGACTCGAGCACCAATGCACGCGTACCAGTTTCAACCAGAAAACCCCCTAGAATCAACTAGCGCTGAATGTCAAAAGAAAATGGATCGCATCGGGCAAAAAAACAAAAACAAAACACAGCCTTTTCATTCAGATCCACTGAACAGTGTCACATTAATCCAGCCTCTTCCCACAACTCGCTCAATACATCGACAAGCTCATCAAGAAGAACCGGCTTGCGGAGGGTGCCTTGCACGACGAAGCCAGGCAAATCATCCCACAAGTCGTCGAGATCGGCGTTGGAAAGACGCAGCTCTTGCAGTCGCGCCGCAGAGACTGGGGTTTTGAGCCATTCTGCACGTTGCTGTCGCCATCGCTCAGCACCAGTGTTAACATATGTCCCTGTACTTGCGTCGCCAGTGGCTGCAGCAACAGCCGCTGCAAACGCCGCCGCAGTAGACGACATCACCGGCGCTCCAGCAGCAGCAGCAGCAGCAGCAGCAGCAGCATCGTCATTGCCAGCTTGATAATTGTACCGATGAGCATCGTCATCATCAGAAGACGAGGACGAGTCGCCAGTGGCTTTCCGTCTTGCCTGCGGTGCACGCTGGGCAGCTGAGAGCGGCGGTCGCGCTGCTGCTGGCGATCGCAGCCCTGCGCCTGCTGGCTGCTGCTGCTGTGGCTGCAGCTGATGTGGCTGTCTTGGACCTGGCTCTGATGAGCGATGGAGAGGGGATGGCGTCGATCCAGTCCGTCGTGCGGCCGAAGCCAGCGCAGCGCTCGTCGTCGTCGTGTCGTGCTGCATTGGCGCTGGCGACGAGGCCGACGACGTGAACGTGCTCGACTCTGTCGACGAGAGCCGTTCGGGTGCGATCGAGCTCGGCTGTCTCGGCTGGGCCATCACAAGTGAGTGGTGAGTGGTGAGTTGTGGCAGGTCAAGTACTGGCGGGCTGGTTGAAGTGGCTTTGTGCTCCAAGTGAAGAAACGTAAACGGGCTCACAGCAGGGAAGGGGAAGGCGAGCTTGCAGTGGAATGGACAGGAAGAGTGGCTGAAGGCGAGAGAGAGAGAGAGAGAGAGAGAGAGAGGACTGAGGCGAGGCGACTCAGAAAACGAACAAGGCGATTGAAACTCAGCTGATTTTGTATAGCACAGAAATAGGGCAAGCCCCCACAGTGGATTGGAGCGAACTGGAGCGAGGGAGAGCGTGGAAGTCAGTTGATTGCTGGATTTTGACGTTGATCAATTGCAAATGACTGGAACTGAGGGCACGCTAATCATGGAAGGCGGAAACGAGACAAAGCTAGGGCTTGATTCTATCGTATCGACATCCCTCCCATGCAGAGAGGGAACGCAAGCAAGCCATGCATCGACGCTCTGAAAAATCCCAATACTCGACTTGGCGTTGGACTGCGATTTGCCCAGTCATGATCTCAACAAGCAATCCGACCTTAGCTCAGTTGGTAGAGCGTCTGACTGTAGATGAAAGCAAATATCAGACGGCCTCTGGTTCGAATCCGGAAGGTCGGATTTCTCTTTTTGCCTCTTTTTTGGTTTTTTTTTTCGTTTTTTTTTTTTTCGATTTTTTTTTTTTTTTCATGGTCTTTGCTGGGTTATGCTGCTCTGCTCTGCCCACAACCCGTCACGCCCCCTCCAACCCGAATTTTTCTCTCTTCAACTTCGGGGGAAACACCTTGCGATCTTTTGCTCGTCATGGAAAAAATTTGCGGCCGATTATTTGAAGCGTCCACCACGCGTGATTCAACCACGTTTAATCCGAACGATCCGTTGTCTGCGTTTCCACCCGACTGCGCCGCGCTCCGTCTCGCTCGCCTGTGCTCCAGACACACCAGGTAGCGTGGCCAGCCGCTGGATCTTCCGTCCAGCCCCAGCATGGGCGGCGGGGGTGCCTGCGCTTTTGCCCACAACGTGCTTTGAGCTGCAAATTTGCTCCACTAATTTTGAAGCAAATCGTTCCTCCTCAGTTCCTTCCTTCTACCCTCGCCCCTCTGCACTCCCGAATCCCGAGTCTTCTGCCCCACAAAGGCATGTTGTTTCTCGATGATCTGTTGCATCCCTCTCACGCAACTCCATCATCATCCCGTCGGTCGTTTCTGTTCAATTATAGGAAAATTTGAGCCAATCTGAGTTCACTCTTTTTTTTTTTTCTTCTTTCCTTCCTTTCCTTTTCCTCTCTTTTCCTCATCTTTCATCTCCCTTCCTCTTTCGCAACCATGCAGGCACCCGCGATCAACATTGCCGAGTCGCTCGGCAAGATGGAGTCGTACCGCTCCAATCGGTCGAACGTGCTGCCCAACATGCTCTCCAACCGCAGCAACCGCAGCAACCGGAACACTGGCACGTTCGGCGGCCCGAGCTACCGCGGCGCGATCAACAACCGCTCGTCGGGCTTCTCCCCGCTCGTCGAGGACGCCGACCATCCCGCGTCGCTCTCTGTGCCGTCGTCGACCACTGGCGGCGGCTCGTCGGCCCCGGCTGCTGCCCCGGCGCCCCGCCGCACCCAGAACTTTGTCGAGTCGGTGGCGTCCAGCGGTCCCTTCTCGCTCAGCAAGGAGGAGCTCGTTGAGATTGTCTCGTTCGACAACCGCGACAAGGAGAGCCAGGTGAGTCGTAGTGGTGTTTTTTTTTTGGTCCCTTGTCGTCAGAGGCGCGCCGTTGGGAGAGAGGGCGGGAGAGAGCGAGAGAGCGACTGAGAGGCAAAAAAAGAGGAAAAAGCCAGTGTGACGCGCTTGTGCTTCAGTTCCATCTGCGTGGCGCTCGTCACACCACCAGCGCACACACTTGCTCAAACACACACACACATTGCACACATGCACACTGAAGCACAGCAGCTGCAGTGCTGGCAGACCAACGCACAAGCGCACTGAACAATCGAACCAAAAAAAAAAAAAAAAAAAAAAAAGTCGAAAAACATGAAAACTTGATTTTTTTAATTCTTGCTTTTTTTCTTTTTTCAAGTCGCTTTCATTCGCGTTGGTGTTTGCTGCGGAGTGAGAATCAAAAATCAGCGGCGAGCCAGCACACATCCACAGGCGTGAGATTGGAGCGGGAGACGCGCAGTTCGGACTGAGAACTGAGACGAAGCAATTGAATGACGCGCATTGCTATTTTCCTCGTTCGTCGTTCAGTAGTGACACACAGTTGTCGCAATGACGATGCGCTTGCTCCACAAAATCGCCCGCTGCGACAATGCGTGGCTGGTGTTTTTTTTTTGAAGAGCTCGAGCAGCTTGTGATTCTTCTGGGTTGAGTGGACAAAAAAAAACCTGGGAGAAGGCGCTCACAGATTGGTGAAGCGCAGTTGGCCAATGGGCGCGCTGCAGAAACTCATAGTGTCAATCTCAAAAGCGGGGCGATCGTGGCGACTTGCGAATCGAATTGCGTGGATCAGAGAGAGAGAGAGAGAGAGAGAGAGAGAGAGAGAGAGAGAGAGAGGCAAGAGCAGAGTACGAGTGCGAGTGCGAGTGCAGTGATCAAGATCAGCGGCAGACAGTGAGACGGAAACGAGGAAGGAGGTTTTTTTTTTTTTTTTTTGACGGGTTCAGCCACTTTTTCCACACTCACTAGCGCAGCCTTGGATTGCGTCCTGCGCTTCCTGGTTGGATTGTCCTGAGCACCTTTTTTCGTTGATTTCAATCGCCTTCGGGCGGTGTGTGCGTGCATCGGCGGTCGCTGCATCGTGGGGCTGTGTGCCGTGCGTGCAGGAGTGTGGCTGCAACAGTTTCCTTTTTTTTTTTTTTTTTTTTTTTGACGTCTCTCGTCACGCGGTTTTTTTTTTCTTGAACCGGTTTTTCCAGTTTTCCGGTTTTTTTTTTTTCCCCTTGTTCTTGTTCTTTCTTTTTTTCTTCTCGTTGTGTTGAATTGCAATCTGAGGTTGGAGATGAGAGATTGGAACATTCTAAGACTGAGACTGAAGCTGATGCAGAGCGACGGGCGACGGGCGACGGGGGGGGGGGCGACGATGCCGATGAGGGGGTTGAAAAAAAAAAGCCAGGAAAAAAAAAAAGCTAATTTGCCTCAAAATGGCAATGTTCAGCCCGCCCACCGTCCTCCTTCCTCTCGGCTTCCTTGCGCCTTCCTTCCTCCCAAAAGGCTCAATGCTCGGTGGATTGTGCTATCGGCACTTCTTCTGTCACATTTTCTCGTTCTTCTTTTTTGTATTCACCCCCCTCCCCCAACGCGAGGAAGGCGAGACCAGTTTTTATGTGGCGCAACTGTGCGGGTGACACAAGTTACCCACCGCAAATCAACCCCAAATCAACCGGACTGGGAAAAAAACCGGGCTCCTAGATCCACCTCGTGATGGCGTGACGTCACAAAACATGTTTTATTATCACCTAGAAATGAGGGGAAGAGGGGGGAAAAAACAGGAATTAAAAAACCGGAAACAAAAAAAACCAAGAAAATGAACAAAGAGCGCCAACCCACCATCCTCACGCTCAACGTTTCATTCAAACACTGTACTCACCATGTCATCCCGCGTTTCATTCTCCGTTCTCCAATTCATCATCAGGTCCAAGTCCTCGAGTCCTATGGCGCTGTCGAGGGCATTGCCGACAAGCTCCGTGTCAACCTCGATTCCGGTTTGAACGCTCACGACGGTTTTGAAGATCGCACGGCACAGTACGGGCCTCCCTCTGTTGTCTTGTCTTGTTCTTGTTGTGCGGTTGATTGTGACACGCTGCTCACATGCAAAACCTGTGTCCTCTTTCTCGTGCAGTTTCGGCCGAAATATCGTTCCGCCGCCAAAGTCCGAAACGCTGCTCGAGCTCATCTGGGACGCGCTGCACGATCGCATTCTGCAGATTCTCATTGTTGGTGCCATTGTCACGCTTGCTGTGGGTCTGGCCCAGCACCCCACGAGCGGTTGGACGGAAGGTGTCGCCATTCTCGTGGCCGTCATTCTCGTCGTCTCCATCACGGCCGGCAATGACTACTTTAAGGAGCGCAAGTTCAAGCAAATCCTCATGCTCCAGTCCGACAAGCACGTCACCGTTCTTCGTGACGGCAAGGAAGACCAGGTTTCCAGCTGGGACATTCAAGTCGGTGATGTCGTTCTGCTCTCTGTCGGCGAGGAAATCCCCGCTGATGGTATCTTTATCCGTGGCACCAGTAAGCACTTGATTTTTTCTTGATTTTTTTTTTTGGTTGCATTCCTGTCGTTTCGAGCTGTGATTTCTCACAAAAAACCACCCAATTGTCACTTTCTGCCCCCCGTCTCCCTCAACCAAAGACCTTTCCGTCGACGAGTCGCCGCTCACTGGTGAGACCGTCCCTGTCAAAAAGTCGCCCACTCGTCCCTTCATTTTCTCGGGCACGGAAGTCAAGGCTGGCGATGGTGCCATGCTTGTCACCACTATCGGCGAGCTGTCGACGGGTGGTCGCATCCAGGCCATGCTGAACGAGCAGTCCAAGACGGCCACCCCGCTGCAGGAGAAGCTCGAGAAGTTTGCCAACATTATCGGTTACATTGGTTTTGGTGCTGGTATCCTGACGTTCGTCGGCCTGACGATTCGCTGGATTGTCGATGTTGCCCAAAAGGAGTGGGAGTGGGACCACATGCGTTCGCTCCTCGACTTTTTCGTCATTGCCATCACCATCGTGGTCGTCGCCGTCCCCGAAGGTCTTCCGCTCGCCGTCACAATCTCGCTCGCTTACTCGATGGTCAAGATGATCAAGGACCAGAACTTTGTGCGCCATCTCTCTGCTTCCGAAACCATGGGTGAGGCTACCTGCATCTGCTCGGACAAGACCGGCACCCTGACTGAAAACCGCATGTCCGTTGTCGAGACGGTCGTTGGCGCCGAGCAGCGCGTTCACACCTCCTTCTCCCCTTCGACCATCCAGCCCTTCCTGCTCGAGCCGCTCTGCGAGGGCATTGCCCTGAACTCGACCTGCTTTGTCAAGTACAACGAGGGCGAGACCTTGCCTGTCTTTGTCGGCAGCTCCACCGAAGGTGCCCTGCTCGTCTTTGGCCGCAAGCTTGGCGTCGAATACGAGGAAGTCCGCGAGAACGCCACAAAGTTCCCCGACAACTCCTTCCCCTTCTCGTCCGACCGCAAGCGCATGACCACCCTTGTCAAGCCCCGCGATGGCTCTGCCCCGTACCGTGCCTACACCAAGGGCGCTTCCGAAATTGTCCTCGAACTCTGCTCGCACATTGCTACGCCCCAAGGCGCCATCCCCATCACCCCCGACCACAAGGCCTACATTACCAGCAACATCCAGCGCATGGCCAGCGACGGTCTGCGCACGATCGTTCTTGCCTTCCGCAACTCGCAGACCCTGCCCACCGCCTCCGAGGAGATTGAGTCCAACCTGATTTTCATTGCCCTCACCGGCATCAAGGATCCCGTCCGCCCCGAAGTCCCCGACGCCGTCCGTGCCTGCCAGCGTGCCGGTCTGATTGTTCGCATGGTTACTGGTGACAACATTCTGACGGCCAAGAAGATTGCCCAAGAGTGCGGCATTCTCACTGCTGACGGCATTGCCATCGAAGGCCCCGAGTTCCGCGCGCTCACCCAGGAGCGCCGTGACGAAATCATCCCCAAGCTGCAGGTTCTCGCTCGCTCATCCCCCCAGGACAAGTTCGATTTGGTCAAGCGCCTCAAGGCTCTCGGCGAGGTCGTTGCCGTCACTGGTGACGGTACCAACGATGCTCCCGCTCTCAAGGAGGCCGATGTCGGCTTTGCCATGGGCCAGTCTGGTACCCACATTGCCATGAACGCTTCCGACATTGTTTTGCTCGACGACAACTTTAGCTCGATTGTCAAGGCCATCCGTTGGGGCCGCAACGTCTTTGACTGCATCCGCAAGTTCCTCCAGTTCCAGCTTTCCGTCAACCTCGTCGCCATCGTCATCACCTTTGTTGGTTCGGTCGCCTACGGTGAATCCCCGCTCTCCGCTGTCCAGCTGCTCTGGGTCAACCTCATCATGGATACTTTTGGTGCTCTTGCTCTTGCCACCGACGAGCCCGAGGAGAAGATTCTTGAACGCCCTCCGTAAGGCCGAGTGTTTCCGTTGTTGCGAGTCACGTTCTTGTTATCATTTTGCTCACCTTTTTTTCTTTTCTTTGTTGATTGTCTCCTTGTACCTGTTCGTGTACAGGCACACTCGCGATGAAAGCTTGGTTACCAAGGGCATGGCTACTTACATTCTCATTCAAACGATTTGGCAGGTGCGTACTTTTATTCAAAGCGGAACAAGGGGGGGGGAAGGAGAAGTTTGTCACAGTTGCATCGCATCATTTTGAAACTTTTGATTTTTTGGTTGTTTCGCTCACTCTTCGATTCTTTGTTGTTGACGATGATGATGTTGCTCTTGACGTAGTGCATTCTTCTCATTATTGTCTTGTTTGCCGGCTATCGTGCGGTTGGCGTCGACTCGGATTCCGAGATTGAAATCTACACGCTGGTCTTCTGCATCTTCGTTTATCTTCAAGTTTGCAACTTGATCATGGCTCGTCACTTGACTCTTGGTATGTGAATGCTCGTGAACTGTTTGCTGTGGTGAAGTTGCCGCTCTCTCCCTTTTCCGAGGGCGTGTTGTTTCGTGACTTGGGCCTCACTGTCCCGCGCACTTTTGTTTTTTTCCCCCTCACAATGCTCAGAGCTCAATCCGTTCCGTGGAATGTTCAACAACAAGCTGTTCTGCTTCCTTGTTGTCCTGATTGCTGCCGTCCAGGCGGTCGCCGTCCAGGTTGGTGGCGATTTCGTCCGCACTGAGGCTCTTAACGGCAAAGAGTGGGGCTTCTGCATTGGCTTGTCTCTGCTGTCCTTCCCTGTTGGTACGTGACCATTACGATGTGTTTTGCCCAATTTGCCCCCCCCCCTCCTCCGCAAGATACTGACTTGTCTTCTTCGGGTTTGAATTTTTTATTTTCAATCCGGCAGTCATCAACGCGCGCATCATTGTTCGCTTCGCCATGCAGCACCACCAGGCTCCTTCGTACGAGCGTGCAGCTGGCACGCGTGCCAACCCGCCTGCAGAGTTTGAGCTCCAGTCCGTCAACGTTCAAGGTGCCTCCCCTCGCAACGCTGGTGCATTCTGGGCCAAGCTTCGCGCTGCCAGCATGTTCTTGTCCATGTATCGCAGCAACCAAGGCGGGGATGACACCACTTCCCACCATTCGCAGTCATCGCGCAAGAGCAACGAGGCTCGCTTTGTGGCTTTGCGTGACGACGACATTTCCGAAACGCGCATGTAATTCTCAAAGTCGGCTGCGTTCCGCCTTGCTGTCGTCAGTTGCTCGTGTGTTTTTTTGGACCTGTCTTCATTGTGTTTTTGTTTTTAGCATTGATTGCGTGTCTGTGTGTCTCCATGTCTTGCAGCTGCAAATTAACACCATCGTTTCTTTGTTGGTTTTTTATTCATTCTGCAAAACTCAACAACGACGGTATGAGAGCAACAGAAATAATAAAAGCGTAGTACTGTTGCCAAACAGCACACGAAAAGCAAAAACCAAAACCAAAGCAAAAAACAAACAAAACAAAAGTCGGTGTGTAATGAATGAGGGAGAATCAAGGGAAAAAAAGCAACAGGAACAGGATGTGTGTAATGCAAATGTGTCGGACATGTCGAGTCCATCATGCGAGACTCTCGTCTTTCGAGCCATGTTGATCATGATCGTCTTCCACAAGAGCCATGGTCGACAAAGGTCGCCGTGATTGACTAGGATTGCCGGATTTTTGCTGGAGGGCGATTGCAATCGCGTCCTGACCGCTAGAGTACGAGCCGCGGCGAGTAGTGCGCCTCAAGGCTCCACTATGTAGCGACACAGAGGTAGCATTTGTAAAGGACGAAGCAAACGAGGAGGCAAAGACAGAAGAGAATGTGCTTTGTGCAATAGGCGCAGACTGAGTGAGCGCCTTCGTGCCCATCAAGCCGGAGCTCGCACCCTCAGAAACGACGACGGGCTCCTCCTTGGCGTCAGCAGACGACAAGAAAGCGAGAGGAGCGCCGAGACCGGCTCGAATGATGCTCACGGTTTCCTGAATGGCCTCAACCTGATCGCTGAGCGCGCTGACATCGTTCAGAGATCGGTACTTTCGAAGAGCATCGAGAAGGTGGGCTAAATCATTGCAAACCAAAAAAAATCCCATCAAACCAGAACAAGCATCAAAGATGTTAGCGCGCAAATCATACCACATCCTCGCCCCTCGAGCCTGCCGATCGTTGCGTCTTACCACGCGTGCTGGGCTCTTGAAGGGTCTTGAGTTGCAGCTTGAGATGCATCAGTTCCAATTGAGCCCGTTCCAACGCATCCTAAAGCAACAGGAGCAAAAGTGAAAGTACGACAAGCAAAACAAAAACCCCAAACAGTGAGTTCTTTCAGGTCGTCATACGCGTTACAACAAACACTTGTCCACCCTCTAATTCTCCGATGTGACGCTCACCTGAGATTGCACGTCAGAACGTCGGAGCTGTTTGAGACCTTGGACTTTGGCCGTCAAATGCTGGATGGCCAGCTGAATATCGTCGAGCCATGCGTTCGTCACCGTCTCCGGAGCTTCCGCAGATTGGGACAAGTCCTCTTGGCTTTCGAAACTTGTATTCGAGGGCGAATTCTTACCGGCTGCATCGGTGCGACGACGTCGCGGGACATGCGCTCGCAACCCATCCTGGCGCGAAATGGTTCGCTTGCGGGATTCGGCTTCAGCCGGTGCAACGGCCTCGACAGGAGGCTCAGTGTGACGCCGACCAGGGGAAATTGGGGGCTCCTCGAGCTCTGGCGGGCTTGCAAGTGCGTTCGGGGAGATGGTGGTGGACGAGGCTGTCGTGTTCATTGCATCCGCATTGAGAGCGCTCGTGACGTTTGCCGCCGGGTTGGCCGCAAAAACCGCCGAAACGCTGGGCCGATCTCGTGAAGAGGGCGCATTTTTGCGCGTGGCGTCCTCTGATTCTGACAGATGATGCGATTCAGTTGCTTCGGAAATTGCTTCGTCAAGCTTGTATTTGCCACGGCTGCGGCCCCAGGTCAGCACCTTCTTAATCCTGCCGCCCTTGGGTGGGACGCTGGTGCCTTGGGAGTCGCCTCCCATGAGACTGGCCGAGGAAGAGGACGAGACCAGCATGGACACTGGACGAACGCTGCGCGACTTTTGGTGATCACTGATTGCGACGGACGCAGCCACCTCGACGATGGCATCCATATCGACAGCAGCGACAGACGAGTCGGACATTGAGCGGCGACGAGGGCGGAGAACAGCCGGAGGAGCTTGGTCTGCGGGCATCGGCGAGCTGTTCGCTCGAGCAGCAGCCTCGGAGGGTGTAGAAACCGAAATCGTGACTGAAGCGGAAACCGAGTCGAGTTGCTCGTTCGAGCTGGCCGCGAGCTGTTGCGGCTTGAGAGTCGTGCTAGCACGAGGTTCAATCTTGAGCGATTGCTTGTAGCACTGATCCACAGACATTGTGGGGTTGATGCTCTTCAACAAATCCGTTGTTCCAGAGTTCCGAGCGAGAGAATACCCATTTTGCTGGAAGTGCTGAACGTTGAGGAGAATTTTCGAAATGTGCGAGAACTTGGCGACATTGATCAGCTTGTCTCCAGCCTCATTCTTGACAAAGGTTGGATTGCCATCGTCCAAAAATGTCAAATCAGACAGATAGATGCCGAGATACGGCACACAGGGTGGCGATACGGCAGACAGCGCCTCACGCATGGTTTTGCTGTTTCCAGAAGAGTCAATGAAGCGCTTCAGATCCTCGAACACGGTCATAATTGGCTTTGCAACGCGCTATTGGTTGTTGCAAAATAATAATCAGGAGGGAATGATGATGTATCAATGTGAGTTTCCAAGCAAACAAACAAAAAAAGCAAACAACCAAACAAAAAAGTGCTGCTCCCGCCCCTTCTGCAAGAAAGATGAGTGCTTACCTCCCAGGTGCGCTTGAGACGAATGATGGCAGCGTTCACCAAGCCGGACATAATTGTGAGAAGACCATTGTAATTGTTGAGGGATTTCAGATGCTGTGCGGGAAAGGTGAGCGTACCATCGCAGGATGAATGCAGTTTTGAGTTGTCCCCGACAAAAAGCAAACACAGAAACTTACAGCAGCGATTTGCACAAAGTCTTCCATGATCAACAGACGCTGATCATGCGAATCCGTCAATAGAATGCTCTCAACAACCCAGTTGCTGACCGTGTTGAACCAGTCAATCATTCGAGTGATATTCGGTGCTTGCTGCGGTTTGCTACTCCAGCTGCAAACGATACACAATCCACGTCAATTTTTGGGAGGGCATGCAAGCAGCTCACTGCCTTGCTCGAACCAACCAACCAACAACAACAGCAACAATAGAGAAAAGGGTGCATTGACGCTTACTTTTTGTTCAAAAGCTCGTCGGTTCCGATTGCTGAAAAGTTTTCAAAATCCATCAGAGTAAGTTGCTCAGCGATGCCTCTTGTGCGGGCGAGTACATTCTTGGTCTTGCGGCGTTTTTTGTCATCTGCGGATGCGGATAAACCCCCCCCCACGAACAGCAAACAACAAACAACAACAATCAAAGTAGAAGAACAGCAACCGGAGCACATTAAGCAAAGTAATCAATCACACGTGCAGTGAACAAGAAGTGCACCATAGGGACATGAAGACAGACCTTCGTCTGGTGCGCCACCGACATGGAAAGTTCGATGCAAAGCAGAATCTGCTTCTGGAGTTGTTGGAATCGCCGCGGACCCGGCTGTGCGTTCTTCCACAAAGCCACGTGCCTTGGGTTTGAATGAGAACGAGTATTGGGTCTACATACAAAGAGAATAGGGTCAGTGGGGAGACTCGCGCACAGATCCAACAGAAACAGGAGGCGCCAGCAACAAACGACGACACCTGCACCACCGCCACCGCCACCACCACCAACAACAACAAGGTTCTCACTTCTAGCAGATTCTCGATGCGTTTGGCAGTTGCCGTGAGTTCTGCGGGAGCACCAGAATGAGCAACTTCCTCCAGGAAATCGTGAATCTGCTTGACAATCGTTTGGGAGGAGGTTTCGAAAGCTGCGAACGGCGCGATGGGTGACCCCTGCAGGCTCATGATACTGCCAACAGCGCCAACGGGAGCATTGAGGGGATTGCAGAAATAGGCACTCAGTTGCTTGTCATCGGTGAGCTTTCGACGATCCACCCATGTCATGAGCGTTTTGAGCACTTTGAGGCGCACAGTCTTGTGCAATTCTTCGGGGGTACGAGAGCGCTGGCCCGGGGGAATGAACGGGGACTGGTAGCAGGCGATGAGCGCTTGCAACAAGGCATCCGGGGTGGTAAACATGCTGTACGTGAGCAACACGGTGGATTCCAATTGGGTGTCGGCGTACAACGCGTACGTCACGCGGACGACAATGCGCTGAAGCGTGCCCGAAACGACGATTGGCACTTCTGTCGTTTGCGGATTGCGGAACTTGAGCTCGAGATCGTCAACGCCGCGTTCCACGAGGACAAGAATGCGTTCGTCGCTGCCATGTCTGCCTTTGCTGATGGTGCCTCCTGGCGTAGAAGGCGAGGGAGGCGTTGTACCAGCAGCCGTTGAAGGAGTAGAGGGCATTCCAGTGCTGCTAGAGCTGCTGAGATCGTCACCGGCGTTGGTAGGGATGGGCATGTCTCCAAAGAATTTGCCTACCCGAGAAAACAATTTTAAAAATGAGTCGGTCAAATTTCAGCATCCAGAGCACTCGGGTCGTTCAACAGCGCAAAAAAAGAAGAAAAAAAATCCACATACTCAATTTCCTCGAGTGAGAGAGCATCGCGGCCTCCTCAGAAGACCGCCGACTGTTTTCAAGCGCCATGTTCTTTTCGCGCATCAGCGAAGTCACGAGAAGGGTGCGGGTGGGTGACCGCGGCTTGGTGTTGTGGTCGAACGCGGCGGCGGCGCTCATTCTCCGTCCCTGTGAGGCTGGCGAAGGAGAGGCAGGAGCCGCATTGGCGTCAGCAACTTCCTCTCCAAAAAATTTGCTGACTTTGGCAGAGTTGCGTCGTTGGCGTGATGCATGGAAGTCGTCGTCACCGCCATCGGCATCAGTATTTTCCTCAGTAGTACTGTCGCCGTCCACCGAATTTGAGCTGGAGGATTGTCGCAGATGGTGGAATATTTGCTTGGAAGGCGAGCCAGGCTGGATTGTGGCAACAGGCGTGCTGCCTCCCGATCCACTGCCCGCGCTCCCAGTGCTGATCGCGCTCACACTACTCAATGTTCTGCTTCGCGTAGATGGCGGCGAGGCCTCTGTTGGGAGGATGAGACTGTCGACACTTTGTGAAGCCTTCACCCGCTCCGACAGATCCACGCTGCTGATGTTGCCGTTGCTGCTGCTGCTGATGGTGTCAATGTGGGACCGAGTTCGCCCCGCTGGCTGGGGATTTTTGGAGCGTCCCAGCCGAGATAGAAAGCCGCCGCTTGACTTTGCGACAGGGACTTGTTGCAAGTCCTCGCTGGGCAGAGGCGGCTCGCTGCTCAATCGACGCCGGTTACGGGCCAAAGAGGACTTTTCGCTGCCCGCCGCCGAGTGGGAAACAACCGTGCCTTTGGCACCAATGCCCGCTGGTGGCGGAGCATCGACACCGAAAAATTTGCTGGCTTTGGCCGCACTGCGAGAAGTCCGTGCGGCGGAGGACAGATGACTGATATCATCATCACCATCGTCATCTTCGTTCGCGCTGCTAGAGTTGTCGCTCTGGAATGGAAGAGGTGTGGTGCGGGCAGACAGGGCAGACGATGGCGTGCTGCTGCCATCGGTCTGCTTCCGCTCCTGGGTGCTGCCGTGACTGACCGCATCATCGTCCGCAGATTGGTCACCGTACCCGCTGTCGTTGCCAGACACGAGGCTTGCTCCGGACGCAATGCTACTGCTGCTGTTGTGCCGCGCATGAGATCGCGGAGTGGTCGGAGTGGCGAGCGGAGTGAGTGGCGCCACGTTCCCTGCCAACGTCGCCGTTGACGACGACAAGGCGGAATTCAGGGACCACACACTCTGAAAGTTGATTTGGGTTGTCATGATGGGAGGTGGGGGCAAAAAGTCCACCTCTGTGGATGGTGGTTTTGTGATTGCAGCAGGAAAGATGGGCGTCTGCATCGAGCTGACTGGAGGCGTGGCTAGATTTGGTTGCGAGCTCCGAAGCAGCGCATACTGGACGAGCGATGCACTGCCGTACAGCGGCGGTGGAGGCGGCGGCAAATCCTCGTCGGCCACAACCAAGCTCTCGAGCGAAATGTGGATATTGTCCTGCGATGCGCTAAAGGCACGCAGTGGTATCGAGACTGAGCTGATTTTCGGCAGGACAGCGTTCGGCGAGCCCAGCACTGGCGGCGGGGGCGGGGGCGGGAGGTCATCCGGGACCTGTCGAATATTCCCACCGAGGAGTGGTGGCCGAGCAGGCAACATTGTGGATGCCATAGCTTGCTCAGCCATTCCTTCAGGACAAGAACGGGAGGGACCAATATCAACAGCAATCGAGGACCGGTTTCGAGATTCCGAAGGTTGAGGCTTTTTGTCGTTTGAAGGGAAGGTCAAGAATGACAAGAATCTGCCAATGTCAACACGGCCCAGAAGCGACAAACAGTGAGTCACGTAGCTTATGCTCAGGGCCATGTTTTCAAGTGTCTGAGATAGAGAGATAGAGAGAGGCTTTTGCAGTGGATGATGTTTGTGTGGTTTTAGTGGAATGAGGTGAAGAGAAAGCGAATCAGCGAAAGAGTTGAATCCATGGCGATACACACTGTCGATATCTCAATGGCAAGGGTGACTGATCTGTGTCTGTGATGCTTGGGTGTGTGTCTGAGTGGCTAGGCACAGACCGCAGAGGCGGTTTGTTTCAAACTCGACTCCAGCAGCAGCTTGTGCTTTGTCGCTGGCATTGCAAGAGTGCTCACGAGTGATTGAGTCGAGTGAGCATGACTGAGTGAGTATGCCTGAGCGAGTGTGTGAGTGAATGTAAAGGGTCAAAAAAGGGGGTGGTGGTCGAAATTCGAGTTCCCAGCATATTGCAACCGCAACCCGACACACCCCGAGATTGAAATCACACGAATGCGAGTTGGAAGAGAAAGAGAGATAGAGATAGAGATAGAGATCGAGATAGAGAGAGATTGAGAGATAGAGAACAGAGGGTCACCGCTCGACCTATTCGCATGAAGCGCGCCCTGTGTGCTCTCTCTGCTCCGTACTGGACTCCAGCACTCCATCGTCATCGTCGTCATCATCATCATCATCATCATCAGTCTCTCTCGCCTCACTTGGACACCTGTCTCTCTCCTTCTCTCTTGTGTGTGTGACACTCTCGCGCGCCCCGCTTCTCTCACACTCAATTGTCCATTTGCCCTCCTGTCCCTCCGTCGCCCCCCACCCCTCTCTCTCTCTCGCTCTCTCTCTCTCTCTCTCTCTCTCTCTCTCTCTTACCCAATCTCGCTCTTCTTCCTTTTTTTTTTTTTTGCAGGTCGCTCGTCTTCCAAAATGGCATCCGTTTTCAATCAGAATTTTTCAAACTATTTTTTTTTTTTTCAAAATCGAGCAAAACGACCTCGCTGAGGGAGGGGGAAGTGGAAAGGGGGGAAAGGGGAAGGGGTGAGCGAGTCGCAAGGGGGGTGGTAGGGGAGTGGTGAGTGAGTGGTGGGAGTCTTTCAGTCAGCGGTCGGCTGGTTGTGGTTGATGGTCGTCTGAGGAGCGAGACAGAGAGAGAAATTGGTCGCTCCACAGAGCAGGAGCCAGGCACAAAAAGCGATAGACAGAACAGCACTGCCATCATCATCATCATCATCATCATTATCACTACTATGGAAAGCAGATGAGGAGTCCAAGAGTGACAGGGGGGGGGGGAGAATGAGAGATGGGGGTTTCGGTCATTCATTCCTAACCCAAAACCACCTCAAACCACAAAGCAAAGAGGGGCTGAGCGAAAGGGCGCATCACAACACGAGAGTAGAAGAACAAGGCACGACACACGACACACGACACACGACACACACTCAATGTGGTGGAGGCAATTCAAACACTTAGAGAGAGAGAGAGAGAGAGAGAGAGAGAGAGAGAGAGAGAGAGAGAGAGAGAGAGAGAGAGAGAGAGAGAGAGAGAGAGAGAGAGAGAGAGAGAGAGAGAAAAGGAGATTAAAAAAAAAAAAAAAAACCTCACAATGGAAATGCAATGGAAAAAAAAAAAAAATGAGGATTGAAATTAAACACAATCACATTTTGCACTCATCCATCCAAGCATGGATTGTGATCATGACGATGATAATGATTGTAATCATGATGATGATGGAGCAAAGGGCGAGCAAAAAGGCTGGGAAATCGAGTAGTGAGCAACATTCGATCTGTAGTGTTCAACCCCCCCCTCCTGCCCCCCGTCCCTCATCAGCCCAAGCAGTGCATTGAATAGAGAAGAGCAGGGGGTTGGAGTTGAGAGTCGAGAGAGCGAACAGCAAACAAACAGGACCAGTCTCAGTTTTTTTGTTTTGCTCGGGTTTTCTCAGATTTGCATTCAACTCTCTCAGTCTCTGTCTCTCAGTCTGTCTCCCTCTCGTCGATTTCATTCATACTACAATCTCCTAAGCGTTCTGAGCCCTCTCTTACAGAATAGAGGTCTTTGAGTGAGACTAGAGTCGTAGCACAACATGCTCAACCCTCACGCGGCGACATTCTCATTCACTGCTGCTGGCGCTCAAGCAACAGCCACGCGTCCAATGCAAGAACAGAGCAACTCAAGCAGCGCAAGCTCTCGACAAGAGCCATCTTCATCATCATCCTTGTCAATGGCCGGTCGGACGCGCCACGATGAAGCCAATGCTGCTGATGACGACCGAGTCCGTGAACAGGGCACCAGCCGCGTCCAACACGCCGATGGGCAAAGCGAGCAACAGGATGCTGGTGGTCACCATCGCAGCAGTCAGAGTGGAGCGCACCGTCAAGCAGATGACAGCAGTGGTGACGGACGACTGCAGCCCAGAGCCAATCTTACTGATTACGCAAACGGAGCTCAAGACGAGCAAGCTGCCCAGACCGCAGCGCAGGCTTCATTGCATGGAGCCCAGCATGGTGCATCTGGATCCCATGCGAAACAGTCGACCAGAGACACTAGGAAGCAACGTGGCGGTGGCCAACATGCTCAGAGTCACAATTCGAGCCATCGTGGAGCTCCTGATCGCGCACCGCACCAATCGCAAGGCCATGGAGATCAGCGTGCACCCCGGCAAGCTTTAGCGAAAGGCCAGGCTGCGCCACGACGCGGTGGCGGAGCGTTCTCTTCAGGGGGAGCTGCCTCCGATTCGCATCACCCCGTTCCAAGCAGCGCTGGCCATTCCAGCGGCACGAGCAGTGGCAACCACTTGCTCAACTTTACGTATGGACCGCCCGTTCGTCATGGAGCGAGCGGAGCCGGTGCCAGTTATGGGCGACACGACCAGCGCCGTCACCACAACCACCACTCCCACCATCATCACGCAACCAGCTTTTCCAAGCAGCAGACACTTCAAACACAGTGTCAAATGCTCGTTCAAAGCACGGCAAACACCCTCCCCTTTGTCACCGATCCCGACGCGCTGACCGAGTGGAGCACCATTGAAGAGGTAAACTCTTTCGAGTTTTTACAAGATGTGCTTTGATGTTGAGCTTGTTGTTCGGGCTCGGATCTGAAACTAAAATTGTGCATTCAGGTTCGAGTTCTGAGTGGAAACGACGAAACTGCATCGTGCCCGATTTGCCTGTGCCATCCAATCGCAGCAAAAATGGCTCAATGCGGACACGTCTTCTGCTGGGCGTGCGTGCTGCAGTACATTTCGTTCGGCGAGCGCCCATGGCGAAAGTGTCCCATCTGCTTTGAAGCCATTCATGTTGAAGATTTAAGAGTAAGCACCAAGGCCCCCCAAAACCGAATGAAAGCCATCAAATTCCATTCTTGCGACTCACTTGGGCTGTTGACAGAGCGCGGTCTCAATTGCCAAGCACACCCCGGCTGTTGGCGAAATGTTGACACTCACTCTCATGGCGCGAGATAAGGTAACAAAGCCAGAGCGATGTGTGACGATTGTTTCACCATGGATGGATGATGGATTGCCAGCTGACGTTTTGAGTTCGCCCCCTCTTAGAATTGCACCATCCCCGTGCCTGTGAGTGCGACAGCAAAGTATGCTCTTGCGGACGTCTACATTGCGGGTCAACAGGAGGAGGCCATCCAGCAACACTGCCGTGTATTGCGAATCACGCCAGCGCAAGTGCTTGACACGACGATCGCACGAGAAAAAAGTAAGGGGGCATTTGAAATTCATTCTCGTTGCGTCTCGCAAGCGTACCTAACCCCGTGATCCTTTTTTTTTGTTGTCGAACAATTTTGCCTTCAGCCGAGTTAATGTTGCAGTACGAAGAGCTAGTCCAAACGAGTGGGACGGCTGATCCACAACTCGCGTTCATCGCGATGGCGCAAGCTGCTCTGCAACAGAGGGAGAGCCAATTGACAGCGTTACTGAGTGTCGGCACCTTGCTTTCTGCCGAATTTTCAACTCTATCTATGGCCCCTGCGGCGCCCGTTTCAGTCTCGAGCTCGGCGTGGTCGAAGCCTCAGTCGGTAGGGCGAGCGCTGTTGGTAACAACTAAAAAGTATTCAAACCGGTTCTCACACTACACATCGTTCAATGTTCAGAGCGTACCAACAAGCACCGAGAGCGCCTTTTCAGATGAAGAAGACGACGATCAAGTTGAGCAATCCGCAGCTGCCGACCACGAGCCTATTCCAAGTAGTTCAAGCAGTGCTCCTGCGCATTCGCACCATTCCAGCGCAGGGGTTGAGCCTGACACGGCATACTTTTACCAAGGCAAGATTGAGCAACAAAAATACCTGCTCTGTCAGTTTGATGCTGCGCGCACTCTCACTTCCCTGGCATTCTCAATTGAGCAGCATCCGATGGGCAGCGAGTGTTCATGCACCCAATCAATGCTCGATGTTTAATGTTCCAAAACGGCAACTCTCTCGCGCACTGTCCACCCACCATTCGTGTCCGAGTCCTTGAAAACGAAGCGCATATCCAAACAGAGGTTGGTGGTCCTTTGATTAGCTATGGATGATGAACACGGTTTTTGACGCGGTTTTGCGTGATCTAACCTGCCTGTTTGGCCTCTGTGGTAGGAAACCCGCAAGCGATTCCGCGTCTTGGGCCACCTCGCTCAGGCCACCGAGTTTGTCTTTTGCGAAGTAGACCTGAATGACATGCTCAATTCAGAGACTCGGCGGCAATTTGGTGGTGAGTCTGGATTCTTGAGCAATTTTGGCCCCTCATTTCGTCTCACTTTGTCTTGGCTCGATCACTAGACGAACTCGCAAAGCGAAAGCAGCGCAGATCCAGCCGCATTCGACAAGAACATCAAATGGAAAAGAGATTAGAGCAAGAAGCACGGCGACAACACCAACAAGCCCTGATTGACACGCGTTCGCTTGGCGATTTTCCTGCGCCGTTGTCAATGTCCTTTGACCCTTCACAGCTACCTGCGCTTCCAGGCGCTATTCCTGCGCCCGAGCCAGTCGTGGCACAAGCCAGTACGGAGCCCAAACCAGCGGTAAGGCTTCTCGAGTGCGTGTCGGGTTTTGTGTTTCCGACTGGCTCTCATTGTCGCCCATGTCGCTCGTGTAGTCCTACATTCCACCTTCATTCGCTCAAGCAGCCAAGTGCGGAGTCCTGTCCAACCACGACGCCAATCCGCATGTCAGCTGGGCCAATGGTCGTGCGAAAACAACCTTGTTGAACGACGACTCGAGTCGAGCAGCACCGAGCACGAATGTCAGTTGGGCGGGTATGGCTCGGACGCCCATGTCCGGGTTGACTGCGCTGCAACGCTCTTTCTCTCCGCGAGCCCGGTCTGGAGCCCGCAACGCCCTTGATGGAGATGATTCGGATGAGGAGGCGCGGCCTCGAGATTTTCGGGAGACCTTTGCCGAGTCTTTGTGGACATCTCTGAGCGTGCCAGAGAGTGTCGATGGCAGTGCTGCTGCAGCAGCAGCTGCTGGCACCAATGCACCGATTCAAGACAAGAAAGCAGCCGGCAAGAAGGGCAAAAAGGGAGCGACGGTGCTGTTTAGCACTGGAGGGACACGAAAGCTCCATTGATGCTCGATTGCGTTGAGGAAGTGCAGTTATTTTTTTCCCCTATGGTTGTACTTTTTGGTCTCGCTCGAATCTCATGTTGCGTGTAATTTATAGTCTGAGTACATGACATGTCCAGGTTTACGTTCTCAGCAGAGAAGTGTCAGTCCATTGTTTTTTATTTTTTTTTTGACAGCTAAAGCATTTTTGTTCTCTCGTTCTCTCGTTTCAAACCTCTCTTTCCTCACTCTGTCTATCACTCTCACTCTCACCTATCTGTCTTCAATTCCTTCTCTAAGCCCGCGACGGCCGCTCGCTCGCTCGTTCAACGACTTGGCAACGCGCACTGGAAACGCCATTTTCGATTTCATGCGCGGCCAACAGAGCGGTCTGGTGCTGGTGCGGTCACGGCGACCACCCCCGCGGGGGCTCCTCCTGCCCAGTCGGCCCCTGGCGCAAGTGCTGGTGGTGCTGCTCCTGGGACTGTGGGTCTGGCCGAGCTCGGCCGCTGGTAAGTGTTTTGGAAAAACAAAAACGTCTTCCTTGCTGAGCATCCGTCCTTCTTGTCCAAACACTTCCTCCTACCCCTGAGTGAGTGCGCATCGATGGCGCAATGGCGGGTGGATCCTAGCAAGGCGGCACTGCAGCGCGCGGGAGAGTGATTGTGACAGAGTGAGAGTGAGTGAGTAAGACGACAAAAGCCGAGACTCGCACAATTGACACCCATGTCGAACGGGGACCCCGCCCGAGCTCACTCCCACACCCCCCCATGAAGCAGGACTGAGAGAGATGACTTGAGAGATGGGAATCGAAGGGGGAGAAGAGTGAAGGAGGGAAGGAGGGAGGAGGGTGCGAACGTGTCGGTGTTCGCATGGGAAAAAGGTGTGGCTAAATGTGGCACCAACGGAGAGCTCGTCGTCCTGCACTCATAGGACGAATAGCAGACCAAGAGCATTAGCATATGAGAGGAAAGCCAAGACATGCTGTTTGAAGGGGGTGAGGGGGTGGGGTGGCAGCGATGCGGTTGCCGTAGTAGCAATAGACACGTTCACTGCACTGAAAATGGGCAAAGAACGCGCTCGTGTCGCTGTTTTTTGTGTGTTTTTGGGTTGTCGTTCTTCATGATGCAGCATTCGCTTCTCTCCGACCGAATATGGACTCCAGTTGGAGTGGAGCTGCTGTGGCAGGGGTTGAAGAGGTCGGGCAGGGTTTGATTGACAGGACCAAAACACAACCGGACCAGCATGTCACACCTCCATGATCAACCTTCTCATCACCGTTCAACCTCCCTTTTGTGGACAGAATTCTATGTCGCACCTGCTGGAGACGATGCCGGCAACACGGGAACCTCGCCAACCTCGCCGTTCCGCACCGTCTCCAAAGCCATGAGTACGGCCAACTCGGGCGATTCCATTTATTTGGCCAACGGGGTGTACTCGGGCCCTGGCAACATTGGTGTCTTGGTTGCTGATGTGCACGTCTCACTGATTGGCGAGAGTCAAGAAGGCACAATCTTCGACTGCATGGGCGCGTCTGGACCAGTGTTTGACGTATCGTTCGGCACGCCGCTGTTTGCCAACCTGACAATTCAGCACTGCTTTTCGATGAGCAGCTCAGGGGCCATGACAATATCGGGCATCACTGTGTCTGCGTCGTTGGTCAACGTGACCATTCGGTATTGCTCCTCGAACAGCGTGGGCGGCGCGATTCAGGTGCAGCTCGCCAATGCCACCTTCGACAACGTGCGTCTGGAGAACAATGCGGCCGTGAACGGCGGCTCCTTGTTTATCGTGAGCTCACCACACATACATGTTCGAAACATGTTTGATTTCAACTCCACCGCCATCAACGGAGCAGCCATTTACGCGACCGCCACATCGATTGACATTCACGATTCCGTGTTTGCGCTGTCGGCGGCTTCTTCGCTTGGCGTCGTCTACTTGGCGCTTTCAAAATGCGAGGTGACGACTTCTCGGTTTGAGGGCACCGCCGGGACCAGCATCTTTACCTCTCAAGCGCAGTTGTTGATTGACGACTGCGTCTTTTCTGGCAACACCAACCAGTTGTCGGGCTCGGCTGTTCAAATCACGGCCACGGACACGAATGACGGCAGCTTCGACCGGATTCTCAACTCTCTCTTTGTCGACAACACGGCATACGACCGCGGAGCGTTGTACGTCAAGAACGGTGGCTATGCCGTTGTGCAAAATTGCACGTTTCTACGAAATCGGTCCTTTTCTGGCGGCGCAGTCTCGGTCACGACCGACGGTACCGCATTTCTCTACAATTGCACACTGCAAGACAACTCTGCCACCAGCGCCGTCAGTAATGCAACCATTTCGAGCATTATCATGGATGGAGGGGGCGCTCTCGAAGCATCCAAATCAGGCGCCTTCCTGAGCGCGGACAACTGCATCATGGTCAACAACACTTCACAGTACGGTGGCGCCGTGTTTGCAGGAAGCAAAGGCACCGTCATCATCAATGGCTCGAATACCGTGATTGCCAACAACACTGCCTGGTTTATGGGTGGCGGACTGTACGTGCAGGACAGCGCTACAATCATCGTTGCTAACTCGTTCAACGTTTCGGTTGAGCAAAACGTTGCCGTCTTTGGTGGTGGTTTTGCGATCGGCTCCAAGGGGACCCTCATGCTGAGCAATGTCATTGCCAGAGGCAACATGGCTGCTCTTGCGGGCAGCGGCGGGTATGTGTCGGGCACGTTTGTGCCGTCCCATGTGTACTACGACGGCAACGTCGCGGGCAAGCTGAGTGGCGGTGTCGTGCTGTTTTCCGATCCAGCCAGCGCAAAAGTCTGTGATACATGCGTTGTTTTACCAAACAACCTGGAAATCTTTGATGGCGGGTCTGTCAGGACGTCGAGAATCACAACAGGACCGAGCGTGATTTTCATGCGAAGCTACAGCGACACGTTCAGCTTTGCACCCGGCGGGAATGGCACTGCTGTCAACCCATACGTCTCCACCATTCGTATTGTTCCTGGTACCTTCCTTGGCATTTCTCTGGAGGTGCACGATGCCTTTGGATCCACACTGGAGGGTGTCGGGCCAGAGTACCGAATCACGGCAGATTTTTTGCCAGCGGGCGTCGGCGCGTTCCGCTTTTACATTCCTGGACCACTTTCGGGAGGCAAATTCGCTGGCGCGCTACCCTTTATTGGACAATTCAACACTACATTTACCTTGTTTATTCGGCTCACGTATGTCGACTCCCACCTGGTCCCCAACGTGGGGCCGCTCGTGCTGGAGTTCTCGACGGCGGATTCGTGCGGCCCCGACCAAGTGGAACAGAAGGTAGCCATTTCCAACATGGCCTCTCTTCCCAACTGCGTGGCGACGGAGCTTTCTACCGTCGCGAGCTCGGCCTTCATTTCGATTCAGGCCGTCACCAGCCTCTTTGCCCTCTTCACAATTGTTGTATTTCTGCTCATCCGAGGGTTTCGATCGCACCGCGCCATCCGGGCTGCGAGTCCGACACTGTTGCAGCTCATGCTGGCGGCCACCTCGCTCGTCTTTGTGGCCATCTTCCTGATGGGCGTGGACACTGAGTCGGACGAGGTAACTCTGACACACTTGCCAGCGACTGGTACCAATATTTGTCGCACGCTTCCTTGGCTGCTGGGCTTTGGATTTGATCTGGTGTTTGGCACAATGTTTGCCAAGACGTGGCGCATCCACAAAATTTTCAACAGCAATCTTCCCCGTCGCGTCCT